>NW_010308401.1:10217-14935 GCF_000700745.2 Antrostomus carolinensis
GAGAATCTGCAAGTTTGCATCTTTGGTTTCCCTCTTCTGAATTGTAGATTTTTATCATGGCTTTTGGTATAGCATTATATAGCAGGCACTCCACAGTAGAAGCTTGGGAGTCATGCTTAGAGGGATAAGAAGAGTTGCTCTAGTATGCTGTGTGAGTAATAATATGAAAGAGAAAATATATGAACAACTGATATTTAATAAGAGATGCTTGCTGTCAGGATGAACAAGACAAATAAAAAATTACTCTATAGACAAACAGAAAAAAATACTCCCAGGAAAGTGCAAATGGCTTTTATAGTTCCTGTATCTCCTGGATGATTAGGTTTGAACTGAACAGAGAAATTATTTGTATACGTAGTTGTAGCATTCAATGGTATTTGTATATACCAATATATATGTAAAAGTTATGAAGACGTAAAAAATGACCAGATGTTAGAGATAATTTAGAAGGACAGATGAATCCAGAAACTCCTTTCAGTTATTAGGTGATATCAAGAGATTCCTGCCCGAGGTATATTTAAAGAAGGTAGGAATGAACACTGTTGTCATATGGAGATGGGAATGATATTCCTTATATTCTGTAAAATAACCCTTTTTCTTTTTCAGTTTTACATTCCAAAACCTAACTTTGAAGCTTGCCAAGTAATTTTCATGTCTATTTTAACATTAAACCTTTCTGTCACTGAACTGGTATGACAGAGAGGAAACTGACAAATTTATTCCACTCACAGGTGTGAATTCAGCATAGTGGCATCCAGCCACGACCAGCACAGGGACAGCAGTGTCTAGGCAATTGCGGGGAAGCTGGGGGCTGATAGTAATGGCTGGCAAATGCTGTGGTACGGGCTGGCTAGCCAGACAATGCCTTTTATCAGGGAGAACGATCAGCAAAAGCAGTAACGTGTCCTTTGTGCAGGGAAAAAGAAATAGAGGTACTTTTTGGTTCCTAGCAAGCCCTGAAGCATCACAGTCCAGACAAAATTTTCCTAATTACTGAGAAACAAACATTGGCACATACACTGGGAACCAGAATTACCAAAATGTTTAACATGAAGAAAAGGTAACCCACTACAGTGAATATGGCACTTAATGTACCATGTGACTATGGACTGTGTAATGCACTCGGCTGCATGTGCTTTTTATGTGAAGAATAGGTTAGAGACCTAGGCAGTTTGGAAAGAAAAATGGCATGACTGTATTGACAAGAAAACAAAAAGGTGTATTTATAAATAACAAATACTAATTTTCACATACAAACAGAATAACTATAATAACTAATACTCTCATGTGTCTGTAATATAATACTTCAACAGCAACATAATACTTCAGAAAGATCAGTATAATTTTTATACTACCGGAAGGAGCCAGTTGGATTAAAGGTTAAATTAATTATATATACTGATTTAAGATATTAGAAGTTTTTTTTACAATAAATTGAAATGAAAATATGACCTGCCAGTTTATTTGGAAAATTACTGTAGGAGGAGAATCCTGGAAATATTAGTATTTCAGAATAAAATATTTCTCTAAAGATTCAAAATGACAGTAGCTTTAGTTTTGAGTCATATATTATCCCTGTCAGTGTAAGTTGATTCATCTGTAGACAGTATTAACAGGAACATTTCAAACAAAGATAAATACTTGGAAGAAAAAATCTACTTCTTAAAATGAGAATCACTATGTATTACATTTAGTTTGTCAAGGAAATTAATGATTAATCATTCTTAGCTTAAAGTAGAAAAGTGTGATTAAGTGACCTGAACAACCGGTGTCAATATCCATCCTAATTGCTTTCCCTGAGATTGCATAGTATCTTCTGAAAGCATAGCCTAGCTTATAGCAAAATATAAATGTGGTAATCAACATTTTAAAGCTAGGATAGCAGACACCTGGGCAAATGGCCTAGTTCTTGAAGGCTGCATTACAGTTTTTGTATATGCAGATATGTTCTTACAGCATATGGTATGGAAATGTATCTTTCATTCTGTCCTTAGAGGAGTCAAGTTTGTTCCCAGAGGAGATGATTTTAGAAGAGTCCTATAGTCACAGGCAGACATGGAAAAGACTTTCCCTTCTAACAGAACTACAGCAGAAAGGGGCAGTAGGGGAATCAGTATCTTCATGTTTAAAATTGACATTTGCCAAGCCAAAAACTAGAGGCGGAGAGGAGATCTGATTGTTTTCTATAAAAACTTCAGGGATAAACACTGTGGAGGGGGAAGATCTATTTATGATGAACGATGCTGGCATAGCAACAAATGAGTATACAGTGCCTCTGAATAAATTTATGGTGGGAATTTAGAAGAACAGTGAATGGAATGAAGTTCTGGAGCATCCATCCACAGGAGCAGGGGTGACAAGAGCACATTTGGTGTTAGGATAGATTTTATTATGCTCAGAGTTATTTGATGTGGTTTTCTGCAATAACTGATTGGATGACTATGTTATGTCTGATATGCCTTACCCCATCCTTTCAGTTTCACTCTACCCAAAAGAAAGCAGCTGCCCTGGGAGATGTAAGCCAGGAAACAGTGGCAATTTTTTAGCTAGTGTGAACTTAATGATCACTTCTGAGGCTTTGAGCTTAATCTAGTACGTGATAAGCAAAGGATGACATGATTTAAGCATCAAAGCCATGCGTACCTTTCGTGACAAGTATTTGTTGACAGGTGTGTTAGCATATCAGTCTTGAGAAAGAAGATTACTTTCATCCTCCTAGATAAAAAAAAAATCAAAAAAAAATCAAGATTTTGCAGCTAAGCACTGAAACATTATCAAGTTTGCCATCGGTAGTATATGTAATTAAACACCAGAGATGTTTAGCAATTGAAGGATCTCACTGAAATCTTATAAATAAAACCCGATGTCCAGGAAGACTGAGACATGTTTTACGGACTGTGTTATGGTGCTGGTCAGATGAGACAGCTATAGTAATCATTAGCTCCTATGAGCCTTTCATATTTTAGAGTTTGTGAATATCCTTCTTGGTACTAAAACAGGTGTCTGATCTGCTTCCTATTTCTAGAGTTTTATCTGGTATTAAGACAGTTATATCCCAATTCTAAGAAGGTTGTAGCTTTGAAGATTTATTTTTCCCTGAGAATTTTATTTCTCTCTTTTTTTTTTTTTTTTCACAAAAGACAATGAAAATGTTTCCAGATTTTATAAACATTTTAGTATTTTGACCAGCTACAGCTATATTCACGACACAATTTCATAACTTTCTGTGAAATAATAGTGGGATACCTGAAGTAGATTAATTGAATTCACTAATGTGTGGTTTCCTTAAACATTTATAGTGCTGTGTCCTTCATTTCATTCAGAGGTATTGTGTACAGTCTGTAGGTAGTATAAAACAGAGAAAAAGCATCAATTTAGTAAATATATGGATTTCAAAAATGTAAAATAGGCAAAATGAAAAAGCTGTGGTATTTGGAAAGCCAGGATAGTATTGTCTTCTGTGATATTTTTATGTTTTTCTATAAATTCAATATTGAAGAAAATATTAAGAGATCATCCAGGTTGTACATGCTCAGTACAACCGTAAATGAAACTTGAACTGTAATGACATATTAATTAGTATTGCATGTCAGACTGTAATAAATTACTGCATTTATCTAAAATTACAGAGTTTCTTGAACATGTGAGTTTATACTGAGAAGAATAGTTTACTTAAACAAGAATTTCAAATTACTTCATATCTAAAGAAGTGTTCAGTGAGGGACCTTCTTCTGTGGTGGTAAATGGATCCAATGACTTTCATTCAGTGCTATACCCCACTGCCAACACTTGGTCTATAGTTAATGCAGCTACCATTTTGTATCTTTTTTTTCTTCCTGTTTTTATGGAAGAATGCTTGCTAAGCATGTACTTCAAACACATGGTTAAGTACTGTTTGTTGCCTACATAGTGTTACAGTTCTATCCATTACTAGTTCTGAATATCTGATTTCTGGAGAAAATTGTAGGTGTTGATTTTTAAGAGATCATCCCATCTGACATCTTGTGATACTTCACCAGTCAAACCTCTTAATGCTTGTATTGTCACTGAAGTATTCTTGGCTTTCAGTTTAATTATCTGGAACCCTATTCTTGCGAGATTACCTGTGCTTCTGGGAGGACATATAACCAAGGTGATTAAGAGAGGGAGATAAACTCAGAAACTACAAAGGAGTTTACGCAATATAATTCATTTGCATTCTGAAGATAGTGCTATGAAAGAAGGCACTACTGGGTTGTAAAAACACTTGGGAATATTTATTTTGTTATATTTGTATTTTATTTGCAGGAATTTGGAATTATTTATAATCTATTTAAAATGTGATACAGGTAAAACAGAAATAAAAATAGAGATTACTTTAACATGTGTAAAAAATATATTCAAATTTCCATACATGAATTAAGGTAGAATTTGGGTGAATTAATCTATAAACAGTAAATTCTCCAAGCCTGATTTGAAAGAGAAAGTCCGCCTTAGTGGGACATTTATTTGAGAAAAGATCTAGCAGAAGTTATTGCTTTTATATATACTATTTTTTAAAAATCTTATAATATACTATCAGTTACTGTAGATAACCCACTATTAAAAAAAACCAAAACAGCCGCAGTATGTGAAATACATGGAGGTAGCTTGTAGCTGGTGCTGCTTCTAAAGGCAAGGTTAAATTACTAGTTCACAGAATCACAGGATGATAGGGATTGGAAGGGACCTCGAAAGAT
>NW_010308402.1:0-2973 GCF_000700745.2 Antrostomus carolinensis
CCAACTGCTTCAGTAGTTCTCATACACATATATGAGTATAAACACGTATTTTTTTATCTACCCATATATATGTATCCATTTATATGTAGACATGTATAACTAACCTAGATGTATAAAGATACAGAAACACATGTAAAATGCATTCATCTCTGTTATATATAGGGATATACATATAAACACTCCTCTGTCAGCCTCCACCGCCCTCCGTCCAGTGTCTGGTATTTGCCTCCAGGTGTACGTACTCAGATCCCCACATTTTTCATCTTTCTGTCTTCATTGCTTCATCCTGCTGCTGGAGGATGAAATGCAGAGGCTTCTGTCTGCCCTAGCCTCACTTCAACAGGAAAGCAGAATCAAGACCCAAGGAGAGGGGAGATTAAAAACATCAGAGACAAGGGATCAAATAGAGACCTTTCTACAGGGATCTGTCCTCCTCCCCCCTTTCCTAATAGCTGCTGCGAGACAGATAAGTCTCTAAGTCATACATACTGGGTCTCAAGCTGGCTCTTTGCCACAGCCGTTCCATGTAATGGATATCCTGCAGGATCACACAGCTGGCCGCTCTCCCCCAGTGCCCGGGGCTGATGGGCAGAGGAGCTGCCGGTATGTGGAGGGCCTGGCAGGAAGCTATGGTGGCCTACAGTTAATAGGGAGAGTCAGGTGTGCTAGGTCAAGCATGCCTGGCAGCCTGCTGTGGTTCCCTCCTGAGCACGGTGTGAGGCAAAAAACAAGGACTAATATTCCCAGGGGCCCGAGGGGCCATCACAAGCCAGACAGATCTACCAACTGATTTGACGACCTGGTTGCCCTTTGTCAACTCTGTGGGTCTGCCATGAGGGATCCATTCTGGCCTCCCTCTGCTGCCAGAAGAGGTGTTGTCATTGCCAGTGCAGGCATGGTAGATGTCCCTTGCCCCTTCTAGCTGAGAGGAAGGACAGCAGGACATGAGCAGGCTCAGAGAGGACGACAACCTCTCTGGCCATGTGCTCATCTTCTTTTGCTCCTGGCCCAGGACTCTGCACTGAAATAAAAAATGTCATGAGAATGACAGAATAATTCCAGTTGGAAGGGACTACAGGAGGTTTCTAGTCCAACTTCCTACTCAAACCACGGTCAGCTATGAGGTCTGGTGAAGCTGCTCAGAGCTTTACCCAGTCTTGTCTTGGATACCTCTAAGAGCAGAAACTGCACAAATTTTTTTGGGACTGTAATCCACTGCTTGGCTGTCCTCATGGTTAAAAAGTTTTTTCTTATATCCATGGTCTCATATAATGTCTGGTGCAAGGAGAGGACCTTCACAGATTTTGGAAAGGGGGAAGGGTCCATTCTAATTCTCATACGTAAAGACTGTTGTTCACCCTACCATGCAATCTCTCAGGCTACTATCTAGCAGACATTCCCTCCCAGCAGTAAAACTACAGAACTATTTAACTTGTAGGAGAGTAATGGGGATGTGCAAAAGCTCATGGGCAGATCTGTGGCCCAGGAGCTCCAGGCTCATGTTTTATATCTCTTCTCTCCTTCCCAGGACACCTCTTAAGGTCCACTTTGGCTTTAAATCTGCAGAACAGTTTTGCTAATCCTAGCCCATCTTTTGGTTTTCACCCACCTCTCCAAACATTAAGCACTCCATGTGCTCTGTACCACAAAACTATTAGCTGAAATTATATAACTTGCTTGCAACTAGGGAAAGCTTCCCAAATGGTTCCATGACAATTCACCCCAGGTCTTCCTGGACTTCACTCCTCTCCCTCTCTCATTTGCCTTGCAGAGACTGAGGTAGAAAAAAAAAAAAGGTAATTCTTGCCAGCTGGACAGAGACATGTTTCCCTCCCACTGCTTATGCCCAATTAGGCAGAGTATGAAAAGGAAAAAAAGAGATTCCCATCACACAGGAGGGTAGAAACCCCAACCATATGCTCATAAACAAGCCAAGGGCCTCCCTGACCTAAGTTCTCAAATCAAATAAGAAAATAGCATACCTTTGAGCTACCCAGACTAAAAACAAAGGAAAATGTTTTGTTTGTTGGTTTTTGGTTGTGGTTTTTTGGATTTTTTGGTTTGCTTGTTTTGGGTTTGTTTGTTTGTTTGTTTTTCCTGCAGAAAAGTCTTCACGTCCCCTCCTTCCTAGGCAAGACAAATGAAGGAAGCCTAAATGCCTGAGTGCATATTTCTGGCATGGGAGCTCCAGGCAACTGTATACAATTTCAGCCTCTACTTCTGGGCAGACTTCAGGGATTCCAGATGTGGTAAAAGCAAACCTTACTGGCACTGATTGCTTCCTGCGAGGTTTCACAACCTCTACTGCTGGGCTTGCCCTCCTGTTTTTTTACCCTGGCAGGTCAATTTTTCAACCAGAGGGCTCTGTGGCAAAGCACTGCAGAGCTTCCTGACCCATGGGCATACCAGCTTATTTCATGGGACATGCTGCAAGTTGCAAGTTTTTGGTAAAAGCTATTTACTGTTCTCTCAGTTCCCATATTTCGTTTGGCATCAGACCCTCCAGGGCTTTCCTCAATTAATGAATGTTCTGTTTTCAATGATGTGCTTTTAAACAAGAGACTAAAATAAACACAATCTAAGTTAAAAGGTTGACTCTCTCCAGTGTCCTTTGCTATCTTTGAGGTAATCTTGTTCTACAATTACCTTCATAGAATCAAAGAATGGCTTGGGTTGGAAAGGACCTTGATCAGCTCTCCCTCCTGTTTCTAAGCTCCCTTCAGGTACTGGAACGCTGCAATGAGCTCTCCCTGGAGCCTTCTCTTCTCCAGGCTAAACAAGCCCAGCTCCCTCAACCTTTCTCCATAAGAAAGGTGCTCCAGCCCTCGGATCATCTTCCTGGCTCTCCTCTGGACCCGCTCCAACAGCTCCACATCGTTCTTGTGTTGGGGGCTCCAGGCCTGGACACAACACTCCAGATGAGGCTCCCAAAGGCAGAGTACAGGGGACAATCCCCTCCCTCACCCTGCTGCC
>NW_010308403.1:0-4524 GCF_000700745.2 Antrostomus carolinensis
GATGATCTTTAAGGTCCCTTCCAATCCAGACAATTTTGTGATTCTATGATTCTAACTTTTGCTACCAACAAGCAGCACTGTATGAACTCAAGACAGTCTATGCAGAGCTGTCCCTGCAATGCAACAGGCAGTTCTGACAGTGTCCTCCTCTTTGGCCAACAACATTTGTACCACAGACCCACTGCTGTGCAGGGGGCATGTCAGGGAGCAACCTCTGAGTTAACACCCAGGAGCCACATCTCGTGTGTGTGCAGCACTGGCTCAGTTCTGTGAAATCGGCCACTCCAGACTCCAGCGATTAAACAAACGTGATGCAATTACAGGGCAGAAGCAACTGCAAAAAGCCTCCTGTGTCAACCCTCAGCTCTGCCCTCTGCATCTTCAGCCCTAAGGAGAAATTTCCACACGGACTGCTCCTGTCTCCCAGTCCTGCAAACACAACACAGCACAGAGCTGCGGGGTGGATTTTGTTCTCTCTGGCACCTGAGCCACAAGTGCTGCAGGTGGCTGCAATAAGCAGAAAAAAGGCTCAATGGGGCTGCAAAAACCTTTGTGTGTTGCAAAGGGAAAGGCCTGCATGTCCCAGAGCTCAGCAAAAGTCTTCTTCAGGCTGAAATACAGCCACAAAAGCTGTGTTGCTTCTGTACAGGCTGCCTGGATTGTGAGCTGGGCCTAGTCCTGTACAATTGACTCAGTATATCTGAGGTTTGGTCATAATTAAACTCAACCTTGATGTCCTGTTAGTGCTATTGTCACTGATGGAGACATTAATTACAAGCAGCCTGCTATATGCCAGACAATCCACTCACCCCAAATGTCCACTGCTGTGAGCCGCCGGACCCGTGGCATTTCATGAGACGAGGTGGGTCGGATGAGCGAGTTTCCGAAACATCCAAGCAAAGGAGGTTATTTAAAATCAGCTCATGATCTTCATTGTAAATCCAGATCTGAAAGAGAAGATAGGAAGACATTCATCCCTGTGTTTCAGGGCAGGTGCCTTGCATCTATTTTTAGGTACAAGAGGAGGTGCTTTACCATCTGGATGTCAGAGATGCACCTTGCAACACTTGCTCTCTCTCTTTGCTGCCTTTTTTCCAGCAACTGAAACGCAGCTGCAGTGCCCTGTCACCTTCCCAACATCACACAGCATCACCCCATACAGAGGCACTAAAAGAACCGCTCGTGATTCTGCTCTGCAACTACTGCTTTTAAAATAAAGCAGCCCCATTATGTTCCTCCTGTCCAGGCAGCTAGGCAAAATAATGAGACAGGCAAGTGGTGGATCTCCGAGCAGGTGACCAGCCACTCTCTGAGCCAGGTTATCAAGCCAGGCAGCAAACCTCCTTGTCCAAAGATGATCCTTTAGTCATGAGGAAGAGGCTGGTGGATTGCCTCAGCTCCACATAGGAGCCATCCCAGGGGCCAGAGAACACTGGGTGACAGCAGATGGCCCAAGACCTGTGGGGAAGTAGCTTGGCAGGCATGCAAGGCCAAAAGGTATCTCCATCTCCTATGGAACTGCTGCATTTGGCCATAAACACATAGGAATTGATTTAACATTGTGCTCTGGAGTCAGCTTGTAGATGCTGAATGATGAGAAACCAGAATCACCTGTGCAAATTCTGGTGACAGGTAGGCTACATTAGTAACCACACTGGTCCCAGGGCAGCCTACATTAGCCCCCACTCCTTCCAGCTGGTGACCTGATGCTCAGAGATCTTCACTCAATTAGGAGATGAGTACTGACATCCAGGTGCTACCAAAGTTTTCCAGGGAGTGAGAGAAATCACTGCTCCACCACTCCCATTCTGAAACTTCATGCTCCATAACTGACAGGTTTAAGTCCTTCTCTGCTCCCCAGCCAAACTGCTTTTGCTAGCTGTGCCATGACCAGAGACCATCCCTCCCACATCACACCCATTTTGTTTCAGCTGAACCAACGTGAAAACATGTTGATCTGGACCTCAAGAACCTACACACTATCCCAGCAGTACCCATGGTGGTGGGAACTATTTCAGGCCCTCTCAGGGGCCCACTTGTATAAAGCAAGAATGACTTGGTTCACATGTGCAGCTGCAACTGCATGTGGGTTTCTCAATTTACATGACATTACAGAAGTTTGTTATCAGACTGAAAACCACCATCACCTCTAACAAGAAGCAATAACACACTCAAGCTGTCAGGTTGATCTCTCCCACCTGCTATTTTAGCAGAAACAGGTATTTTTATTGTTGTCATAAGTGTCAGGCACCTTCAGTTGCTGCCGTTCATGCCCATGCTCTGCTGGCTCTCACTGGGTGGCCTAAACCCCACTTGGGAGCAAGGCACATCTAACAGAGCTGAGGGCTCAGGGAAGGGGGACAATCTAGCCTGGTCTAACTGCAGGAGCTGCTGGTCCTTCTTCCCTCCCTCAGGCCAGCGAAGTCCTTGGCTAGCAGCAGTTAGGCAGCGGACCTGGAGCTCCCATAACCAACAGGAAACACTGACCCTTTGCCAGAAAGCAAAGAAATGAAGAAACTTTGGTGTGTGCACCTCAAAATATCCTGGGTCACACAGGGGGAAGGAAAAGGAGGAAAAGCCCATCCCCAGGTTGGTGTATAGAAGGAGCAGCCCTGCTCACCCACCTCACTTGCCAACATCAGCTCCGTTCCCCCTGACTTCTGTCTCTGTGAAGGAAGGGAACTGAGCCCCTCCTCACTGTACCCACAGACACACCAGGTTCTTCCGGTGCACTTTCCTTCCAGCCCTGTTTGAATTCACACAGCTCAGTGCTGCAGTAACCACGCACCTGCTGTGCCATGTGCTGGGGTTTCTTTCCCCCCCCCCAATAAGTCGGCATGAATTTCACACTCTGAGTATAGAATATCAAATTCCAGGCAGAAAAATCAGGCAAATAAAACAAATTCTGAATTTCTTTATTATTTTTTTTGCCTGATGAAACTAAAACCAGCCTTCTGGAGGGAGCTGTGAGTCAGGACACTGCCATAGTTGGGCAGCACGAGTGAAAAGCATCCAGCTCATTCATTATCACAGTGACTATTATAATAGAGTGAAGGTCTCCTTTGAGCAAATGCAGGTATTACATTCAAATCTGCCCTAACCTCAGGCATTCGCTGCCTTCTAACGTATTTTTTTTTCTGTTTAAATCCTGTCATGAGAAAGAAAGCATGGCAAGATTAAAGAGGAGGAAAAAATAGAGAAATAGCAGGACTTGCCTGAAGAGTATTATTATTAAAAGAAGAATAATGATGGAGCCCAATTCAACCAACAAATGAAACTGGTAAGAATTGAGAGAGAAAACTGCAGTGACACATGAGCAGACCTTTAATCAAAAGCTGAGTAACAGTGAAAAAACACACAACAGTGGTTCAATCCAGTGTGATACTTCTCCAGAGAGGCTTATACAAGACAGCCAAAATTAATTATGTGTTTGGTGTAGCAAACAAAGGAAAGAGGGGAAAAAAGCCCCAAATTTGGGATACATTATGGTTCCAAATTCAGATTAGAGTATCAGAATGACCTTGCAGATTATTAACAGATTCAAGCAAAGCCACCCCATGTTGGTTTTTTTTATTGTACAACTGCAAGCCTCTGCATACTCCAAAATTTATTTACTTTGCTGCTGAAGAGCATAAGGATGTTGTTAGGCTCTGGGTGATACAGGCTCTCAGAAGCAACAGCCCAGTACAGGAAAGAAACATCTCTTGGCAGCCAGCACCACTGGTAGCTGATCTACAAGGAGAATAAACTGCTCTCATTTTCTTTTTGTCCATTATTTGCTTAGGTTCAGGCTCAATCACAATATCAGCTCCATAAACAACCAGGTGTCTGCCTAGGATTTATACCTCAGCTCTGACTGGTGTCTTGTTTTATCCTCCTATGAATTTTCTACAAAAAAATGGCATTTAAAGATGTATTTTATTAAAAAGGTCACAGATAAGGTACAGGATATTTTAATCCTGGATCTACTCCTGACACCTAGGAGAGTATCACTGTCAGATTTCAGTTTCTGAAAATGGAACTGTGCCCAGCTCCCAGCACACAGGAAAGCAGTACCTTTAATTGCTGTCACCCAGAGACATGTGCTAATGTCTAATCTGCTCCCCAGGTCGAAGGAAAATCACTGCCCATTTTCACTGGAATCAAAGCAAAACACGAGGGTGCAATTAGAATATAATGAATTGTTGCTGATGTTATGGAAAAACCTCCCTCTCCATAATGAAATTGATCAAGATTTGGATTAAATACATGAATGCTGTAGGATTGGCCTTTTTCTAGCAGCTCTTTTCTCCCTGCCTCTCAACACAGGCAATAGGGTAAGAGGAAAGGTGGGTGCAAGGACCCCTTCAGTCTCTGAGTGCAGTGTCCCATTCAGCTGCTGACCAACCTTTCTGAGGTCCTAGATGTCCCCAGAGCACCCAGAGATCTTCCCTAAGGCAAAGCATTTTGGGTTTGGCAGTGCTCAGATGACCCAGCAGAGTCAATGCCTTCACCAAGGTCCTGCACCTGGGTTGGGGCAATTCC
>NW_010308404.1:0-2207 GCF_000700745.2 Antrostomus carolinensis
TATTATTATTATTATTATTATTATTTCAAGTGAACCAAATGAGACTCATTCACTCCTTGAATTTGAACTTTACATACAAGTTTGGTATCTAAGATACAAGTATAATGGAAAGACCTGTTATCTTCTTAAACCTCCAGTTTTGTCACACATAAAGAAAGAGAACTTACTTTAGTCTATATTTTTGTGTAGAGGAAAACTCTTAAGAAATTCCTCAATATTTTAAGACTTTTCTAAAAGCTTTCTAAAACCTCTTTCACCTGATATGATTAAACCTCAAAGCCCAAATTCATGCTTTCCCTTTGAAAGCAGAATTCTGGACAGTTAGAGGTTATTTATGAGTAATTTTAGCTGTTAAAAAATGCTTTTAGGTGTTAATTTCTTATTTATTTTCAAGGAAAATAAGTGTAGTCATTGATCAGACGAGCTTAATCTGAGGTATTGTAACAAACGAAAGGTAAAGAACATGTAGTTCCTAAATGCTCATTCCCTATCTTGTTTGTTTTATTTTAGTAGATGTGTTGTTTTTCACAATACTATTGTGCCTCAGAATTGTTTATAGACTCAATTTGTCTAATTATCGTATAAAATATTATTTGTTGCAGATAAGGACAGAGAAATCTACAAATAGTTAAAAGTTTTGAATAAATATGTCATTTTCTTTAATGCTTGAATGCTACTTCTAATCTCTTCCTTTCACAAAATCCGTGAAATTGCTGTACTCATAATTTGTGGGCATACATGTTAATCTTAGTTGTATGATAAATAGGGTTGTAGCTTTTAATCACCATATAATTAAGGAAACAATAATAATCTCATGAAAGATAATAAATACAAATTAAATTGTTGAAGTCTTAATTGTAAGTGCTAACGGACTGAAATGTGATTTAAGTGTGGCCCAGAGAAAAAAATGAAGATTTCTGAGAATATTTTTGAAATATGAAAGTTTTTCTGGCATAGACTCCATAACACTTACTTCTTCAGTAAACAAATACTGGGCCAATTTCTTCCCATGTTTTGGTGGTGTTCCAGTGGACTTTCTAGGGAAATCTGTGGGCTAGTTATATTCAGGGAAAACAGACATATGAAAAGATAGATCTTATTTGCGGTAAATCTCAGAATTACGTTATCTGATAAAATGAACATGTCTTATCAAGAAGGGACGAGGCTCCTAGTCCCTCCAAAACACTAAAAAAAATGTAAGCTGTCTTTTGTTTCCTGTCATTGTCCCTGCAGACTTCTGCAAGAAGTTTGGGTTTCTAACAATATATGGAAAGATGGCTCTGAGGAGCTTTGAGATTTATTCTCTGTAGAAGTCTGCAACTACTTCAGTTTCATGCTGACTTTTGATATATCACTGTTTCATCAATAAAATTTAAAATTCTGCTCTCGTTCACATACTGCTTTCACTTCTTTTTATCTTAGTATTCTCAGAAATCTTTCAGAGTATATCCCTCATTCTGTCACCTGCATCATCATGTGAGACAGTGCTAGCATTAGGGTTGTTCAAATTGACCTACAGACCTCTCGGAATGACAGCCCAGTTGACAGTTATTGTTTGTTAATTAGCTTTGGAAGGTTTTGGTTTGTTTTGGGTTTACTTTTGCCTTTTTAAACATCTTCACATTTACATTGTCTTTATGATAAATTAGCAAGATGCATCTTTACCAATTACCTCTGAGAATATTACTGAGACTGTGTCAAAGTATTATAGAAGAAAGATATATGAAGGTACTGGTTGGTAGGGTCTTTCTCTCCCCCTCTCTCTTCCCCTCTCTCTCTCTCTCCCTCTCTTTGTAGAGAGACACTCTTGGTGTATTCATCTGCAAGAACTTTGAAGTGTAAATGTATTGTCTTTTTATTTAAGTATCAGTTTTTCAGGTTACTGTTCACTTAAAAGAATTATTTTCTTTTTCTTATCTTGTCTATTAAACTAATTTACTATTTTAGAAATCAAAAAGTGATCTTTTTACTTAATTTTCTTTATTCTTTAGTCTTTCAAACTCTCTCATATAGGGTTTTTTGTGTGTTTTGTTTTGCAGAACAAAATTTTATTTACTATACATAAGTCAGTTCAAAGATAGAAAACGGAAACCTTTTCTTTCCTCTAGCAAGGTGTATTGGGTTTGCGTAGCAAGGTTTTGGTAGCGGGGGGGGACATGGGGTGGCTTCTGTGAGAAGCTGCCAGAAGCTTCCCCCATGTCCGACCC
>NW_010308406.1:0-5280 GCF_000700745.2 Antrostomus carolinensis
GCCCTTGTTATATTTCATTAAGGTTTTTTTTGCCATCATTCTGCAAAGGGAAGGATGGTCCTGCCCCCCGGTAGATTATACAATTAGGCAAAGTAAACAAGTTGTCAATAAACCTTTGATTGTTCAATGAGACATTACTAATGGGAAGGAAAATGTACACTGCCAGAATCCATGACATGATAGCGATAATTTCCAGTTATGCTTGATGTTTCTGTTATGAAGCTATTTTCAGTTGCTTTGAATCTTCTTCAGAAAAGTCAGTCTTTGAATTAAAAAAAAAAAAAAGTTGTGATTGTTCTGAGCTCAGATGTATGTGTTTAATCAGTCCAGGTGTTTAAATTATTTATCCATGAGGAGGAAAATCATACTAATCTTAGGAACAGAGCATATGAAGGGGAAAACAATTAGACAAAGACATGCTGAACAATGTGAAGCAGCAGAGAATTCTCTCATGCAGGTAACTGTGATCAAGGGTGTTCCAAGTATTTATGTTATTGTAGCCTGGGCTGCAAACTCAAAATACAGAGTTTTGCTGCTATTAGAAGAAATCGTTCCCAACTGTAAGGCAAAATGATTGTTTTCATCAAGCACAAAGCCCCAGTCAAAAGTTGGTTCGTTTCCTAGTTTGAAAGAGCAAAACTTTTTTAATGTTTTTGTTTTTTGTGTTTTTTTCCAAAACCAGTGTCTGGGGAGTACTTTACGAACGATTCTTCCATAAGTAAGTATGACATCCGGTGCTCTGGACCAAGCTGTCTTTCTTCATTACTTATGCATGGAAAATAACCTCTTGCCTTTCTTCTTTGATCTTAACCTCCTCTTCCATCTCACTTTTCAAAGCCAAGGGTCTACCCAAAATGCAAGGGAGACCTCCCAGGTGGAAGATACACAGAGTAGGAGGACACTGCAGCCCACTGCAGCCTTGTTAGATTGCTCCCCCAGCACTGGTTATCACAGAAGCAGCTGGTCAGGCACTACAGCTGTAGGTCCCCAGGTGGATTGAAGGGCTGTGATGACACACCAGGACATCTGGTTAAGAATACAAGACCTTCCCATCACTCTTACTCACTGCCTGCTCTTTCAAGGGAAGAAATTCTTAAAATAAGTCTACTTTAACATCCATGGATTAGTTACCTTGTTCCAACTCTCAAATGCCTGGTCCCTCACAAGACTTGGCTTTATCCAATGAAATTAGTGGAGAAGGTCAAGAAAGAGGTGTATTTATACTGTGCACTGGAGAAAAGTAAAACTAGGTGTCCTGCTGCCAAGATAGACGTATTTACGCAACACTGAACCCCAGCATCGGTACCTTCACTTAGAAAGATGTAGCCAATTAAGTTCATAGCACAGCACACACTGGCACTTTTGGAGCATGCAGGAAAATAAACAGGCAGTTCTTATTCCAGCAAATAACCTGGCTCTTCTCCCAGCTTGTTACCCGCTTTCTCTGCCTCACCACCCAGCATGCAACATCGCCTGCCACGGAGGTGGGTTACAGCTGCTGAGCAACAGCCTGCTCCTATGCGAACAACCTAAAATCCTTTCTTGGTCTGTGCCATATTGCAAAGGTTGGGCTGACTACAGAGAAAACAAAATCCCTACCTTCGCTCAAAGAGACCCAGGGAGACGTTCAAAGTATTTCAACTCACTTCAAGCCATTGCCAGATGCTGTTTCAATCATTTTGTTTCTATAATCTGGGCAGCAGACCAAAGATCACAAGGTTTGGGTTTAAGTTTCATTTAAAAACCATCTCAAAGGAGAAGAATCATTCCTCCATTGTATTTAGCAAAAACCATAGGCTGCTGACAATGCTATTATAGGCGGCAACTTCAATGGAACATTATACATATACATAAAAATATGTATAAGTTGAAAAGAATAACATTAAGCTGGAAGGTCACTAACAAAAATAGAAAGGAAGACCCCCGAGACATTGTCTTTGTAATTCATTTTTACACAAGCCAACCCTTAAAGCCTCCTGGCTGAGATTCCTCAGGTAACCTACAAACCATTTTATAGCATCATTGGGCAAACCAATCTGAGCATCCAGTTGGGCAATTTATAAGGGAATGACATGCCTATTATTGACAGAATTCTTCACAGAGCAAGGAGAAAACCTACAATGCAGACACATCAACTTTTTTCAAAGTAACACTGACTCAAATTGAGTTATAATGGGAAAGTGACCTGTTTTGCTGCCAAAGGGCCTTGGCATTACTGCTCAGAGGAAAAGCGTCTGTGAAACACTGCAACTGGGACTCAGTTTCACAAGGAACAGCAATCAAATGAGAGTGGAAAGAAATGGAAAGGAAAATAATAATAATAATAATATCAGACCAGCCTCCGGCACCACGGCCTGCCCAACTGCTCCCAGGTACAAGGGATCCTGAGTCCCCTTCCTTCTTAGAACTGATTCTCCAGCCATGGGAATCCTGCATCTGATGTTTGCTTTCAGCTGACATCAGCATTTTTACTCAGTTTTGCCAGACTGCACTTTTGTCATTAGTTCTGGTTAGAGATACAGATGAGAGGGCACTTCCATTTAATTCTTTTTTTCTTCTTTTTTACTAGAGTGCCTTATGCTTAAGTCTAAGGATAATTACTTTGGGGGATGAAATTTCCCATTCTTGTTCTCATCACCAAGGTACATATCTGAAGATCTGCTTGGTCATTTAAGGATTTTAAACATGTTCTCAGATAAGCACAGCTGCAATGTGAACAGTAGCTAAAATTACAGAATTTAAGAAAGGAAAATTTGATGTGATGTTTCGTGCATTACTTAACAGTCTTCCAAGACACAAAGCCCCAGTTGCTCTGGAAACTGTAACTTGGACACAACCACATAGATACATCAACCCCATGGCTACAAATGAAAACATGTTAGCAACACTGCATGTTCATGTGACAAACATTTTTAAAAACAAGCATTGCATCCTGATCTTCATGTAGGAAGGGCACATCCCACAGCCCTCCACACAGGGCACACTTCTGTCTGCATTTCCTTTAAGCCTCAAGAGAAACACCTGAGCAAGAGCCAGGAGAGCATGTGGACCTGCCATTGAGACAACAACCCTCCAGAGAAGGGAGGGATGGGAAACACGGGTGGGTGTTTGAGGGATATGCCAGGGATTCAAAGAAGGGCCGTGTCTTCCATGTCTGCATGGCGCCTATCACACCGCGGGCACAGCTGAAAGCAAACGCTGGTACCAAAAGGAGGACTTAGAAGACAAATGAATGTGGTGGACAGACTGGGATCTGGTCCACAGCGCCCTCAGCCACTGGCCCAGGAGAAGGCAACAGAAAGCTGGAGCTGGGAACGGAGCACGACGATGCTCTTCGGGAGAAGGAAAGCAGAGGGGGATGCTCAAGAGCAGAGTAGGAGGAATGAGTGCGGGGTGTTCGCGGAGGAGAACTGGACACAGCACAACACCAGAAGCCAGATACATAGATTTATTTTTTAAAAAGGGGGAAATATTACGTACGTAAATGACGGCCTGAGTGCCGGTTGCTGTGGAAACCGTAACTTTGAATTCAGTGGCTAAAACCGAGCATTGCTATTTATACCGTGCTCCTCACTACAGCAGAACTTCGTCTGAGAAACCTGGAGAGCTCTGGTACCAGACAAACGTGTTTCCCCCCCCGTTACACGCACTGATCCTCTCAAACAATGCCTCACAAGGTTCTTCCGATGTTCCTGACCACTGAATGACTACACAGCATAACCACCTCTGATAGGAAAAAAAAAAACAAACCCCACAAAAAACACCACCACTGTCTTTCTTCTTCCAAGCAAGACCAGATGAATCACTGGACAGACATCAGGTAGCATTCACTAAATTCCACTTCTGTGAAAAGCAACCAGAGAAGCCAAACAAGCCATTTAAAACAGCAGTATATCTTGTTTCCCTTAAGGCAAATTACAGTCAGCCTTGCAGGAGATTACGGAAGGCCAGATCCCAAAGTCAGTTATCATTAAAGATTATAAGCATTTGTTTAAGGACTCCAGAATATTGCCTTTAATGTACTGGAAAGCATAACTGGATCATTAATGCAAGAATAACAATAATAAAAAGGCTACAGATTAAACTCCTGTTGGGAGAATCCCTTTAAAAAAACGTCATTTTCAAGTTGCTCTGCTGTTCAAGAAGGAAACGACTTTTTTCTCCATGGGAAACGTGATTCTGGGGCAGCAAGTGTTGCCGCAGCCTAAGTGGGAACAGGACTAATCTGCCTGTATCCAAAGCAGAGGTGAGTCAAGTCCCCATGGGTATGTCACATTCCTCTTCCACCTCCACCATTCCAGGGCCTGGGAGGGAATAAACAGTCCCATTTTCCACCCACTCCTAAATCGTGTTTTACCTCAAGTAGTACAGAGGTGCTAGTGTAGCACGTTCATTGCCGCTACACCAAGTGGACACAAGAACTACCACAGGGGTGATGATCAGGTTTTAAGAGATTTCTCAGGACTTGTGCACACATCGGTCCCCAAATCAAAGAGCTTGTGGCACAAAAGGGCAAGGCAAAAGCTGAGAGAGAAAACCACAGCGCTTTCCAAGGTCACTCGCACCTTCAAAATCCCACAGGACTGTCCCATCCATGCGGGCTCACTGGGAAGCAGCAAGGACAACCGTTACCTGCAATTTGATAAGCAATACTCTGCCTGAGCAAGGCAGCTTTTGCCCGGGGAAGGGCAGCTGGGGACTGTGCAGGGACAGGAGCAAGGACTCGGCAGAGGGGCTCCAACAACTGCCAAACCAGGAGGGGCGGAAGGAAGTTGCATGCTGTGGGATCGGGCCCTGACGGTTAAGACCAAGGAGATCTTGTTTGCCCTTGTTCAATAATTTCTATCCCAGCATTGAAGTGTCATTGAAATTGACAGAAGTGTTTTAATAATACAGGAAGAGGAAAAGATGCTCTAATCACAGATCAGGCACCCAAGTAATTACTCCATAGATCTCAGCCTCCCTTAATTTATTCCAATACATTTTTCAATCAGAATTGCATACATAGCAAAATGATTAACAAGTCACGAGTAATACCTGTTTCCTAGCTCCAGACAGCTTTCGCTAGCCCAGAGTCCTCTGGCCGCCGTGGGCAGGGGGAGGTGGGAATGATGGACGAGGAGGAACGGAAAGTCAATTTCTCTCCCAGCGCTTCCCAACCCGACGCGGTAGCCCCGAGCTGGGATTACGCACCCGTCCCTCCAACTCGTCCCGCCAGCGCTCCCCGTCAAGCCTGGGGCTGCGGGCTCCGCTCCCCTGTCCCGAACTTCAGCAGGGGCA
>NW_010308407.1:0-18200 GCF_000700745.2 Antrostomus carolinensis
CTCAAGCCTGTCAAGGTCCCTCTGGATGGATATCTCAGAACTGAATCCCTCCCCAGCAAACAAAATCCCCAAATGTTGTGATGGGTTAAGATGGAATACCAACACACTACTGGGGGTCTCAGAAGACCTATAAAGCCAAAGCCTGTGTGTCCTTTTCTATAGGTATGGGCCCTGACCACAACGTTTGGTAGCTGGGAGCATTTGTAGACAACAGTGGTATTTAAAAACATGAATAAGATGTCCTCCTAGGAAGGGCAAGGAAGAAAGCAGAAACTGGGAGTAATGTGATGGAGTAATGAAATAATTCTCCTTTTAATGAAGTATTTGTCAAAGTATTAGTCAAAGAGCCCAGCTTACTTCTGGTTCAACTGAGTAGGTCTCGGGCAGTTTGACAAGCAGGCCCTTGTCTGAGTCTTGTGCTTTGTCTTGTCAGAGGGCAGTGTGTTGCTGCTAGAGGACATCCTGATTGTTCTCTCTGCCTGCTTGGTTGGTGACAACCAGTTGGGCTAATTCCCTCCAGGAGCAGCAGTACCACACAGAGCAGCAGCATATGTCTCAGGGTTGCCCCTAGCATGCCACAGTGCTAGAAGAATGTTATGGCTCTTCCAGGAGGCACTGATCTCACTCCTCACGAGAGAGGATATTACCGTCCTGACTGATTCCCCAATTGAAGAAGAAATTCTGCCACACAGAAATGTGTTTGTTCCACACTGCAGTCACAGGAGTTGCATGAGGCCAGTGACATGACCACTCTCAGCCTTGGGAGAAGGGCTGGGTGCCATCCTACTTTCTCCTGCCCTGTGGGGCAGTGTGGATCTGAGGTCCCAACCGGAGCTGCAACTCCAGCATAAGGGCCAGGCTGCATCTGTGCACACACTGTCAGCTGTGGGATCGTCCAGGGACAGGTTTTGTTGGAGAGCACATCTCCAGCTGACATCAGTGAGGTCTTTCTCTCAAAGTGAACATTAGGCAGCTATCAAAGTGCTGTTTATGAGCAAGATTCATGAACTAATTAGTCACTAGGCCCATTAATCAGAAAGACTAGAAATAATTCAGCAGAATTCATGCTGTCAGCAAGGATGAGAAGAGCCCTCTTTCTGACAGCTTACCTTGCATTTTGATCATTAGGCGATTCGGCGTTTAGCCCATCCGTCTTGTTTATCTGCCCTCAGGGGAAAATAATCTCTGCATCCTAGCCATCTCGACAAGTTTGAAATTCAAACATATTTTCAGTTCTGTCAGTAAAATATCAAATGAGCACATTTGGATGAGTATTGACACACAACAGTGCTGGTGCCTTTTTTTCAAATGTATTGTTATCAAATCCCTCGTTTCCCTGCTGCTGGTCTATGTGTAGTAGCTCGACACCTTCTTAGGGAAAGTGAAGGCTAGGGTGCATGCACAGGTCATTAAAAAATATTTAAACTGAAGCATTCTAATCATTCTTAGCAGCCTTCCCAGGACAAGCCAAAGGCATTTCCCAGTGTAACTCCACCTTCCTGTGTCTTGGGTGAGATTTATTTTCATGTGCTTGAGCAAGAGATACATCTTAAATAGTCAACCCAGTGTTTATTTTGGCTTTCTTTTCCTCTTTTCCCCACATCAGAAATCCATCCAGAGACTATGCAGTAAAATATTTCTTTAACAGATGCTTACCACACTGTTGATATGAAGTGGATTGGTCATCCTAGAAAGCATTCACTAACAAGGCAGTAACAGATGGTCTCAAATCTTGGTATCGAGTTGTTGTGGCTACTGTTTTTTCATTAAGCATTAATTGCTGGAGGTGGAAGTCATGCTTCTCAGAGTGCCAAAGCCTACAGATGAGTCTCGCTGTGTAGCCTGGATGGAAACAGTGGAGCAGAGAAGGGGGAACTCTGGCTGGAAACCTGGGATACTGTGAATTTCAGCCCTTGGCCCGAAGGATTGACTGTCATCTCCACTTTAGGAGTCACTGTCTCAGATGCAAAGGAATTTCGACACAGAGGAGGGAAGGGTCACCAGGAATGGAAGCAATTTGGGAGGTAAAATGAGTTGTCTCTCAAAAGAAAATCTGCCTGAGAGGAACTGTGGATCTGCTTGAGGTGAAATGAACATGCAGTTGAAACTGAGGAGAGCTGATGTAATAGGAATTGCAACTAGGCCAGAAGTATGTTCAGTTGTGCTGTACATGTTCTGTGTTTCGTATTTTTAATGTTACCAGGTTAAGCACTGGATCCTGAAGATGTGGGCACCAAGCTCCTATTTTTCTGTGGAATGTTTATGTACAAATATTCTTTTTAATAACCTTTTTGCTCATAGAATGCGTTCTATATTATTTAAAAAAGCACAAACCCTCTAGGTTTATCAAAGCAAGCTACTGTACCAAAGTCTTGAAAGACCTACTGTTGCTTGTGAAGGAAGGAAACCATACCATTAACCCTGTACCCCAACTACCATTTATTGGTGAAAGTACATTTTTTCTCAATGTAATTTCTGTTTCTACTCTCTTTTGTGCTATTTTTATAACTTGATGTACTTTCCTCATCCATTGTCCTATTAAGTCTTTGCTGTATCAGAAAATGCTATTCCTTAGACTAAGCCTACCTACACTACCTACAAAGCTAGTGCTTTACTATGGGAGATGCAGCTTAGGGGTGGCATCTCTTTTTTGCATATACATGTCAAGTATGGGGTTTCATTACTGTGGTGCTACTCTGACTTTATTATAGCTCTGGGTATAAGCTTTGGGGCTCCTCTGCCCTCAAAAGACTGCAAGATTTAGCTGGGGCACAGTCTTCTTTCTCTGTAACAATGTTTGATTTTCCGTATAAAAATGTCTGATTTTGTGCAGTACATATAAACATAGTCAGTGTGATATATCTAATAAGGTCCAGATCACTTGTTAAAGTGATCCAGAGCAGAGCTTAGAAAGCCAGACTTGGTATCCTGGCCATGTTCCTGTTTCTGCTGTTACATACTGCCTTTATCAACTGCTTGTGCAGTATCACTTTTGGAGAACTTACCGTAATATCATTACATTTTTCATCTGTCTTGAAGTCTTGATAGATTCATCCAGTTTCATTTTGAGATGGTAGAAGAAGAACAAATAAAAAAACTTCTGACAAATATAAAAATGTCCTCATGTTGTCAGAATTAAATGTATTGGTGCTTCAAAAGACAGGATAAAAATTTTATGTTTTGACTTTTTAATTTCATTTTATATATTGTAATGTGAAAGAAAAAATAGGTCAAAATTAATTTCATACTAACACAGGCTAGTGGAGTTTTACCTGTAGGCTGTAATTTTTTTCAAAGTGAAAGATTTCATATATGTATAAGAAGAAACTGTTCTCTCTTTTTGTGATTCCTCTTAGTCTCATTATGCCATTGTGTGATCCTTCTTCGTGCTATATCTTACATTTTGTTAGCATTTACTCCTTGTAATGCACAGATTCTGATAATTAGAAATTTCCAAAGCATTTTCAATTTTTAGCATTATTTCTTCTCCCCTTTAAAAAAAATTCCTTAGAAATTACAGATTAGGTAAAACTTGGAAGATTCTCATATTTCGAAGCTTTAAGCAGTGCTGTTTGATTAGTTTTGGTCTGTCAGAGCACAAACTGGCCAAGCTAACGTGGTGACTGAGCTTTCCTGATGATATTGTAAATATGCATCAGTTCCCAGAGGTGCATAGCTCAGACCTCTTCACTGATGAGTAGGAAAACCCTGCTGCTGCTTCTGTTACAGTAAATTAGAAGGAGAAGGAAATGTGATGAGGTTAGAGGAGAAAGAGAGAATGACCTGTGAGACTGATAATGGTGGGGAAGAAGGAAGTGTAAAAGGAGAAAACAGACACAATTGGTTTTAATAAAAAACCCTTTTAATGCTACTTACAGCTGTTTTTTATAGTGGAAGGATGTTTAGCACCAATTATAGCAGAGGTGCTTTTTTAAATTATTATTTCACTATTTGTTTAAGGTAACTTAGAATATTGCTTTTATTCCATTAGCAACCAGTCCCTCCAGCTAGGTGCAGTAGTCAGTTGTTAGTGCACATTTTGACCATCCATCTTCAATTATCCATTAGTGTTTTCTCACACAGTGCACAGAAGACACACACAGATGTCTAATGCACATTCTATTGTTGGCACTTCCGTGATCTTTCATCTTTCTCTGTTAAAGCAGTGGTCATCTACCCACCTGAAGTGTAAATGTGCACTGAAGTCAGTAGAAGAAGACTGGTACATGCAGTTGGTGCCAGCTCTGCCACTGGTGTTCTGGATGCCCTTTGAGTGTCTCACTTAAAGCCTCTGTGTGCCTCGGTCCCTATCTGTTTGAAAGGGAATGATAGTATTTCCTTTGTCTACTTATCCTGCAAACTATTTTTTTGCAAGGGCTGCCTTTAAGAACTGTGACCTTCATGGAACCTTAAAATATTATAGCATAAATGAGATGAGAAGAAAAATTTTGACAGAGTAACACAAGTTTCCCATTGGAATAGTGGCTGTACAGTTCCCAAAGAAAAGAAAGGCATTCATTTATTTGATCTTTAACTGAAGATTTTTTTGTTCAATTTGAAATGTGAAGATTTTTGTCATGTTAAGGAATTCTATTAAGATGACCAGCATACTTGGGTGCTGCATATTAGTTGGTCCAAAATCTATTCTGAATTTCCAGGCTGAAAGGTGATGACCTTTATCTTACCCATGGAAATTTTTAGAGCAATCCTCATACTTTTCTTACTGCAAAATGTACCAAACATTATTTAAAGCTGTTAAGGAGATGAACAGTGTATTGGGACCATATTGCTCTCCTATCATCTGGCATAATGGTTTTCTTTTTGCCGTATAAGATTAAAACACATATGGAACTTGCTTTAATTTGTCACTTTTATTTTCTGAGTTGCTGAGTTCCAGCTTCAGCTGGGATGTCACATTAATTCTGTTTAAATCTTGGGGAGCAAGCATGTTGATTGGAGTTAACTGTGTACTGTATTATGATTCTAAGCTTAAGCAGTGTTATCTCCAGCAAATATCTTTGTTGCAATAGTCATCTGTGTGGAGCCCTGGAGCAATTTGTGGCTTTTTTACTTGTATCACTTCACTATCAAAGCTGAATTGATTAATATTCACAGAAAAAAATAGATTCTCTTACAGCAAATCTTCCTTTCTATTTCGATTTGGTGAGAATCAAGCTTTCTGCATACATTATATACATCAGCTAGAACCAGTCGGAGGAATGAGGATGTATATCTGTGAAACTGCTACAAATACATCACTGTGGTTATCAGAAAGGAATTGTAAACATGCCCATATTCCTATCATACTCACCTTTTATTTGCTGAGGCCAAAATCCTGTCTGGCTTTTTGTCCTGATTGTCCTTTGAGCTATGGTAATATAAAATGAAGAATGGTACAGTTGAACAGGCTGGATTTGTGTTGTGTGCGAGTGGGGCAAGTGAAAATCGAATTGCCTGCCTTTGTCACTATGAGAGCAGTGCTGGTCTACCTGTATTTTCTGACAGACAACAGCTACTGCACCCCAGCTCCAGCTAGCAGAATCCTGAGGGGTGGCCATGCATGCAGTGTGACCTTGGCCCAGGCAAATGCAGAATCAGTTGAGTCTTGGACCTCTTGTACGGGCCACGATTTTCAAGAGCAGATGCTGACTGAATTTCTCCCAACTGCTCCCAAGCCCTGAAAGCACTCACCACTTCTAAAATAAGACCAGCCTAAAACAAATTTCCAGATATCCATCTAGAAGTCTAAGATGCCCGTTATGTAAAAACAAGAGAAACAAAGTAGTGAAAACTTAGTTTAGATATATGAGCTGTTTTCCAAAATCTGGTTTTAAAAGAACGACTTAAGCTCTAAGGGGGACTTTAGATGACATCCCGGAAGTCAGTGCTTCACAGGAGGAGAGCGTTCATTAGAATCTTCTGTTGTGAAAATGGTGAGCAGTCATACATTTAATCAGGGCACAATTCACCCTGCAAAACCAAATAACCTCTTTGGTTTTGAGAGCCCTTTGTTGTCCAGCCATGTCAGCCCAAAGTCTATATATAGGTACAAAGTATCATATGTATGTATATGATACATACATATCAATTTATCTATAGAGATAGATAGACGTATATTTTTGTTAGATTTTATCTGATTCCAATTAATTATTAGCTGTCAGATAAGTGAAATTATTTCTAATGCTACTTTGAAGTACTTTGAGATGTCTTGGTGGGATGGAGTGTAGAAGTTTCAGATGCTGTAATTTTTCTAAATGCAAGAAGTCTACTGTGAGGCATGTCCAAAATGAAGTGCGTAATGAGAATTGTAGTGCCAGCCTGCTACATGCAGAGGTGCTGCAAAAGAGGAGGTTTGCTCTGCACAAGAAAGACACTGGGAGGATTTAATTCTAAATCTGGCCTGGATGTAAAGCAGAAGTGAGACTCACCTGCTGATGAAACGAATACAGCCCACAACTGAAGAGAAGGAAGGGGTGGGTCAGACTCAGTCACCTAACCTGAGGCTGGTGACACAAAGATGAAGCCAATGTATTGCTGCCTGTGCAAGGCTGCTGGAGGAACTGAGAGTGCTGTTCTTCATGCACTGTGTTTCGAGGCTTTGTGCTGTAGGATCCTGCTAAGCTGGTGCCCAACATGGGGAGTTTGTGCATGCTGAGCTCCTCCTAGCTGGAGTAGCCCTTGGTCGAAATTTCAGTACACCTTGCAAAGAGAGCCTGTGCAGGAAGGAGGCACCTACAGAGGGACTAGAGTATCCAGGTTTCCCAGGGACTGTTTTTTCCAGTGTACCTACATGATCTGTTGATATGAGGAGCTGGTACTATCAGCCCTCATCCCAAAGAAAGAAAAATCCTCAGCTTTTGCAGGTATGAGTGTGAAATGGTAACTAAGAAGTTGTTGGTTAGATTTGCAAGTTGGATTTCTTTCCTCTTCAGGAAGTGAAGAATGTGGGAACATCAGAAGATGCCTCCTGCTATGGTTTCACGTCAAACAAGGGTTTAGGTTTGGGTGAAGGCAGCCTCCAAGACCAAAGCGTTTTTGATTCAAACACTGCTGTGGTGTGTGCCTCTCTACCCACATCTTCAGCTCAGGATGTGACCCTCACCAATTTGATTGAGACCAGTAAAAGTGAAGAAATGCTTCCGCTGATGCTGATAATTTTTCTAGCAGAAATATAAAGAGGACCCAGTATGATTTTGACCCTATCTGCCAGCAAGCCAGCAAATAACCCAAGCAGATAGTGCAGACAAAGATAAATCAATAAAAGCTGTGATCAATAAAGAGAGCATTCTGTGTGGAGTGGAACACTTTTGCCAGAGATCAAGAAAGACAATGGCCAAAGATGCCTTCCAAGTCATCACCACATCCCCCGTGGAAAAGGCTGAGTGTCAGGATGAATCACTTCAAGGGATGAAATGCAAAGTGAGAAGCACTGCTTTGCACCTCATCAGTAATTTTATTTTGTGTTCAGATATCTCTTTTGGGCTGTGCAGAAGCAATGTGAATGCCTTTGGAGGAGGTGCAACATGTGAGAACGAAATTCAGGAGCATTTCTTTCAAGAAGAGGCTAACATGGTTGCATAGAAAGCAGTAGCAGGCAATGTCCCGCTGAACCCATTAAGATTGTATGCAGAGCAAGAAGGCTGCAGTTTGGCCCTTTATGCTGCAAAGTATGAAAACAGTCTCTGCTAATAGTGATGGGGCTGTAAACATGAGCCCAAAGCTAGCTGGCACATTGTAAAGGTCACTAGACCACCTGGCCTAATGCAGAAAGAGCATTTCCAGGGTGTCTGGAAAAGTGAGGATGGGACTTGAAGTTGTGTTGAAATTACTACAAATGGGTATGTGGCCTTTTCCGATGTTGTGTGCCTCTGGCATACATGTGAGACAGTGAGGAGATGAGAACTCAAATAAACTGACTCCCATCTTCATTGAGGAGCTCTCCTTTGGCTTTGACAACATAATTGCTATTTGTATGTTCCCTGAGGACATTTTTCACTTTTAAAAGGTGGAGGAAAAATGAGCTTTTACATCAGAAACTTTTTAGGCCTATAACCTTTCTTTTGGTGTTCTGTGGCATAAAAGCATAGGAAGTCTAATGGACTTTCCAAGGAAGTAATTACCTGGTGTACATCCTTAAAAGATTTTATTGATATTTAAATGTGTAGCTAAAGAAAATACAATGTCAAAGTATTAATCTATTATCTTTTTTTGCATCAGTACAAAGCAGCAGTTAAGGACACTCTTAGACAAACTTCGTAACTATTATTTCTTAAACCCACAATGGTAACCCACAATGGTGAAGGGTGAGAAAAATTCACCTCTCGATAATGTTGCTTGATCAAGAAAATTTTATTTTCAATCATTATAATGATATTTTAGTCTCTCTCATTTTAACTTAACAATTAAATTTTATAAGTCCGAGGAGTAGCAGCTGTGCTCCCAGTGTAATTTCTACACAAAAATAAAATCTGGCAGGTTGGTATGATTAGAAATAGTGTGACCTGTAGCCAGGATTCCCCATTTTGTCAGTGTGGCTGGCTGCTGCTCTTCTTTCTCATATTCCTTGCCCCCTAATTGAGGCCTCCATGCTCTCCAGCCTCTCTGCGGCTGCCTCTTCCTGTAACACAACTCACCCACCCTGAATGCATTTGCTCTTGTTGAAGTATATCCAGGAACGGATTCCAGATGCTGTCATAGATGTCCGTTTCATTATTTCTAGTGAAGGGATTTCATTGAAACATAACTCCACCAAGAACATCAGGAGTCTACATCTGCTCATCTGGTTCATCCCTAAAACCTCCTTGGCCCGCAGCATAATTAAAAAAACCCCATATTTTTTCCCTGTTCTTGACAAATTTTTGGAAGTGAGTGGATATGTTCCCAGACACCCAAACTTCACATTTCTTAGCAAGGTTAGTTTCTAAACCTGGTACAACCATTCCAATAAAATATCTCAATGGTGTCACTAAACCTGTTCTTTGTATCAGAGCTCTTGAGGTTCTCAAGAAGTGGATGTTTACTCATCCAACATGTGCATAGGGTAGGAGAGAGCCTTCAGGTCATGAAGAGGAAGCATAAGCAGATGTCCAGTCCAAAAAGGTAGTTAGGCATGTAACTTTATTTTTCTGTGCACCTAACCTTCACTGCATTAGCTGTGTCAAACTCTTTCACTCCTTGTCATCATTGTAGTCTAAAGATCAGGGCACTTAAGGACAGTGGGGCCCAAGGGAGGGAGGATGGTGAAATATGCCAGTTTGGTCTTATAGATCGAGAATCAGAGAAAATGGAAGAAGGTCTGTCAGGCGAATGAAGGACAAACACCTTAAATCATAGGTAGCTGAAGAGAAAGGGCTGTGAGTTGAGGGTGGAGAGTTGTGTCAGCTGTGGTGGCATGACCAGGAGATCCTCTTTGTATTGAAATATGGGTCTGGTCACAAAGCACAAAGAGGACTGCACCCAACTGCAGTGAAAACTGGGACTGGACAAGATATGGGCAAGATCTGAGGTTGTAAGAGCAGACTCAGGGGCAATCATTCCCCAGCATCTGAGAGGGCTGGGGAAGAGGTGCAGGGTGAAGGGGCTCTTTGCCATGAGGGCATGGGGCAGTGGAAGAAGTGCCTAGTGAATGGTCCAACCCAAAGAGCTGGTGGGGATGGATTGATCCTGCAGGTTAAAGAGCCTGAATGCAGTTTGAGTGCAGGCTGGGACTGTCAGCCCAGAGAGGACATAGTTTCACTGAGTGGGTCATGCTGCCCACAAGAAAGAGCGGTCTGTCACAGTGTGGCCTTTGGGCTTGTCTTTAATGAGTGGGAGGGGGACATTTCAGCAGTGGCTTCTCTAAGTAGGAAGAAATCCTTTTCTCTGGCTTATGCAGCTGGGCTCAGCTCAGAGAAGAGATGATCCCCGAATGCTGTGTGTGCAATTGCATCTTGGGTGCTTGCAGCAATCGTCTTACAGTGCAGTGGACCTGACTGCCTTACTGTAAAAGTGCCGTTGTACTGTAGCACAGCAGTGGAGCTACCCAGCCTGAGTGGGCACCTGCCTGTCTCTTGGTAGTGGTTCTCTTCCCTGTGCAGCTTCAGGGGTGACAAGGAGTTTCTGAGGGAGAGCGTTCATTGGCCTCCTGCAGACTCAGCTGCACTGCTCCCCTGAGCAGCGGTGTTTATGGTTTTAATTATTAGTGAAAAATCACTGAAGAGTTTGTCATGGATAAGGGAGGGCCCTAAACTTCAGCAGTAGTCCTAATATCACCCATTTCCTTATTTTCCTCTTACTTTGCTGTCCCATACTGCCTTGGTTTGGCATCTCTGTCTCCAAAGGCCAATACAGGCTCAATCCCATAAAGACCTGGTCTTTCTTATGGTAAATGCATGTCAACACCTCTTGATGTAGGTGCCCCAGCATTTACTTGAACATTCCTCATTTCACAAATGATTTGTCATACTTGCTGATGAATGGGATTATGTGGTCTGAAGTACCTCATGGCTACGTTGTGTGTTAGGTTTGTAGTGGTTTTGAATTGCTCCATTTTAGTTTACACTCATCCTCCTCTTTTACTGTGAGAAAAGGTGACTGGAAGTTCCTATTTTATTTCTTCTATACCATTAATTATTGTATACACACACATACATATATATAAATACAAACATGGCTTTGTTGCATCTGCCCTTAGTTGAGTCATATCTGTGGCTTTCTCATATTCTTTCCAGTCTTCTGTCATAAGCAACTTGTTCACTGTGCTTACTGACAGTTCTTCTTTGCTTTGAGTGTCTTGAGAAGGGTGTCTGGGATGGGACACAGGTTTGTCGTTGGATACATGTTTGTCTTTTTTTTTACCTTCCAATACTGATTAGAGCCCCTGCTTGGATTTGGAGGATTTACAGGCAGGGAGTATGCATCTATCTGTTACATCTTCCCTGCAGTAATGTTTACAAATTGGCTGATGTTTTTGGCAAGTAAGGAAAGACCCAGAAGACCCACTAGGTTGGCGGTGCCTGCTGTGTGCTTCTGGTGAGGGCTTGGCTGCTGGTGGTGCAGTGGGGGCAGCAGTGCTGAGTGAATGGTACCCCATGAATGGCAGGGGACTTCATTCTCTCCCTTAGTTGGAAACTGTGCCTGCCTGTGGGAAGCAAAACATGGAAAGATGTTGTTGGGTCTTTTGGTGTCACATGTTCCTCGCAGGCTGGGGACTGCTGGAGGTGGTTCAGTGTAGCTGGGTTTGAACTGTCCTTTTAGAATCAGCCTTCAGTGGGCCTTGCTTTCCTGGTAGGCTGTGGCTTCTCTACTGAAAGCCCCAGAGGCTCTGCTGAGCTTGATGGACAATTCCTTTTCTTTCTTCCCCTTTGTGCTCTCTAACAAAGAGAAACAGCTTCTCTTCCAGGGAGAGGAAGGGAGGTGGGGAGGGAGGGACAAGAAGGAGGATTTTGTAGCTTGGCCTGGGATGTCTGCACCTCCACACTTCCAGCCCTGTCCTACCACCAGTCTGGATTGCTGTTGGTATGGCAACACATCCCTGCACTAACCAAACCATGAAAAATGAGGGAAAACAGTTATTCATCTCCATTTAACTAATGAAAACAGAGTCCCAGAGATTAAGATTTCTTAAAGGAATCTAAATATGGATGTGTCCTGGTAGTGTTTTGTTTAAGGTATCCACAATACCTGAATACCCTAGGAAGCAAGGTACAGCCAGCACTGATCTGAATCTTTAGGTGGTTTTGACACATGTATCTCACAAAAAATTAAACTTAGACTTTTAAGAATTGTTTGGCACTGTTCTTGCTCTGCAGTCATTAAAGAGACTGTCCCAGATGTGCTCATCAAGGTCATAGAGGTTGCCAGTGCAGAGGTGGGACTGAACCACATCTCTGGAATTTGAGTTGAGTATCTTCTGGTGCTTTCCTCTCTGATACTTGTTTTGCAAATAAAATAAAATACAGTTTCTTAGCCGGAGCTTCTCTCTGTGCTTGAGTGGACCGTTTGGGTGCTTTGAAAGATCAACAGCAATTGGGAAAATAACCTGCAAGTGCATGAAATTTGCCTAAATTTGCAGTACCATCTATGGAAATATAGAAGCCAATGGAGGACATCATGCCTGTCCTGAATGTTGTTGGTCTTCATACCCAATGGTTTATCTATATTTGTGTGCTTTGAAAAAGATTTTCACATGCAGAAGCCTGTTGCCTTGACCTGAACTTAGCAGAGGGGCATCTCAAGGCATTGTCAAGTCTTGGGAATATGGCTTAGCTTTGCATCATTTATAGAGTGTGCATTATTCCAGGCTAATGTGAAAGTAAGCCTTTGATCTCATTCCATTGCACCAAGCGAAATAGATGTAACTGTTGAATTCCCTCCTCTTTTATCATTCCTCAGTCAATAACACTACAGCTTACCATTTGTCCATCCCCCTCCTCCTTTGCACAGCTTCTGGGGCAGTGTTGCTTTCCTTCTGGTTTTCAATCCTGCTGCATTCCCCATACTTTCAAGAAAGGTTTTGTACAGGAAAAAGGAAAATACATTTCATAATACAAACATGCCCTGCTCAGCACTTTCAGTTATCTTATTTATACACTGCAGTACAGCTTTCTATGACCCAGTGATTATCATTTCCCAGAGCTATCATCATTTTAAAGCTACCTCTGAATTGTGCTCCAGCAGATGGTACAACCCTATGAGTACTTTGTGAGAGCCTGAAAGGGAGGGGTTGAGGCAAGCTTCATGTACGCAGAAACCAGGCTGTTGCCCCAACAGCTGAGAAACCTCTAACTTCCATTGTTTCTCAGCATGTGTTGTGGAGTACTGTCAGGCTGTTAACCACTGGGGAAATCAAGGTGCTTGTTTTTCCCGTTTTTTGGGCCTATCTACCCAACTTTTTTTATTATTATTATTATTTCTGCATAACAACTGAGCTGATTAATTCCAAGACAGAATACCAAATAAGTAAGAGTCATTCATTATATGCAGTATTCTAATAGATTTCAGTGTATCTAAACTTGAATTGAATACTAACCCATTGATTGCTATTCAGTTGTTTAAGCAGCTGTGCTACTAAGCTGAGCAATCGCACTGTGTCATCCTTCCCCTTCTCTCTTCAATTTCTACCACTCTTTCTCCACACTTGAAGTGGCTAACCCGTTGTCTATACATTTTTCTTCAGTGGATTGTGTCCTTTGTGACTGGTTACCAAGTATACAATGGAAATGGTAGACAGCCAGCTAAAGTCATGAAAGATATGTTATCCTCATGTAATCAGGTGAAATTCCCATGGGTATTTCACCAAGCAAAGGAAGCTGTTATAATTCTTGTTGAGATGGTAATAAAGAAGCATGATTTACTGCTTCAGTTGTTTCAAAGGTGTCATTTGAACCTAGGGGAGTGTGGTGCTGTTAAACAGACCTGGACAAAACCTAACAAAATAGTCAGTGCACATCTGTATCTGTAGTCAGGAGCATTTAAAAAAATGGTTTATTTTTGAAATCTTGCACTTTTCTGACTCAAAGTGAAGATGTGGGTACTTACTCATTGTGCAAATTAGGGTCTTTTGAGTCTTGATTCAGCAGTGTACATAAGCATGTATACGCATAGGCGTATGTATATATATTTACTAATTGAATGCTTATATGCATTTTTATACATCTTAATATACACATTTAATCACTTTTACTGACATCTAAGTGCCTTTTCTTCAGTAGTGAATGAGCTATGTTTGCTTTCAGAGTTAAAAATGTACTCAAAGTATCTTGTGGAAAATGTGGCTACTTTAGGTATCTAAGCCCGAGTTAGATTCCTATCTTTAGGCTACTCGGTTTACATATTCTGGCTTTTACCACTAGTGATAATCTATCCTGAACCTGATTTTGTTCAGGGTTTGTGTAGAGCCCTGTGTCATTCACTTGTTGCTGCTTACACCTGCAGCCTTATAATAATTCTACAGGTCCACCTCCTTCTGTATACCATATAGGAAAGGTTACTACAGGTGGCTACCTGAAGTGGGGAACTAGATCTGGTGTAATAATATGAGAAGAATCTTCATTAAAAAAAAAAAAAAAGATGACTTAGCAGCAGGTCTTTCATTGCACTTTGTGACTCAGATTGCATTGTTTCTTTGTTACGAATTCTGCTGACACTTCTGCAGAGTCAAAGCAGGGCTGCATTGTGGTGGTGGAAAAAAAAAATTCAGATCTGTTTCATATCCACTACTTGGATGCCAAAAATGGTTACTGCCAATGGCGGTTCTTGCTTTGACAAGTTATGGAGAGGAAATAGCTGCAGGGAGAATTAGAGGAGAGGGGAAAAATAGGCAGCTGGTTTATGGGTTAACTGTGAGATTCCTGCTAGCAGAGAATTTCTTTCTTCTTTCTGTATTGAAGCCCATGGATGATAAAGCTGAAGTTCTACATCATAAATTCCCATTTGGACATTCAGTTTTGAGAACCTACATCCAGCATCCTTATCATTTTGAAGTTAAAGTCACAATCAGTAATGAAATCTGCTTGCTTTTCACACACTGAAATTAGCTTTGATTCTTTGCCTGAAACATATGTTTAAAAGGCAACATGCACATACTGTGCACTGACCCTATCAAAGCAATAAATACCATTGAAGTAATTTTCTGAAGCTGCCTACAGCATTAGTTTATTTTTAATATGGTCCCTCTGAAGGAGTGGTGTAGGAAATACCTGTGGGAGCTATTTCAATTGTCTGTCTGGGGTGAAGTCCCTACCTTGCCCTGCTGAAGAAGAAAGTAAGAGGGGATACTAATTTCCTTTTGTTGTTGTGAAAGATAATGTTTAATTCATTGGATTTAGTTCCTTTCTGAGGAAAATGATATTCTGTTTGGGTGAGAAAAATGCTTCTTTGATACTTAGCATGATTTGAAGCAAGGGATGAGAGAGAGGGGTATTGCTGAAACTGAGAATGGAGTTTAGTTCATGACAATTCCCCCGATTATTTATGATATCTGTTTTAGTCTTTTTGCTTTGTGTTATTTGTCCTGCAGTGTTACCTGGCGAATGCTTCTGGCTGGGGAGGTTCCCTTTGCGGAACAAGAAGGATATGGGCATGTACCAAATGACCATTTCCACAGTGAACCCACTTGCCCAGGCAAAGACTGTGGTCCTTAATGCAAGTGAGGACCCACAGTATTTAGAGATCAGGGGGTTATGCCACGGTCATAGAAGAGTTTGGTGGCAGAGTTCGTGAGTGGGTAAGACCACACTTTGGGTTCACACTCTGGTACCACCCTTCTCATTTTAGTGCCTTAAAATTACTTCTCTGTGTTTTGTTGTGCCAGAGCCACTGCAGGCTCAAACAAAGCACACACCTAAGTACACGAATTTTCTCTCCCTTGAATTTCAAGTGACATGAGCACAGTTTAGATTTTACAAATCTAAAAGATTGGTCTGCTGGCAAAGGGAATACATTTTTTGTCACTCATGGTCATAATTAGAATGACAACAAGGCCAGACTCCTCCATCACTGCTCTTTAACACTGTCAGCACCAGCTTTACCAGAATTATCCTGTCTGAAGCATGAATGGACCTATTCATTTCTCACTTTGTTTGACCTAGGACTCTAGGAACTGTTTAATAGCATATAGACTGTTTTCTCCTGTAAAGAAATGATTAAGTTAAAGACTGGGCTAAAAAATGTGCTCTTTTAGGCATGAAAGGTTACTTTTTATGTTTGTTTGGACACATTTGTAGAGTAGCTGTATTGTGCACTGTGCTTCTAATTATTGTTTCATGCCATATAATAAGTTTGAAATCTGTTATCTTCCAGAGTTTTGTATTTGTGTGCAAAAGAGAGAGAAGCGTGCAGTAGAAGTATATAGTTTTAGGAATGCACTTTGATTCAATTTCTTGCAATTTATTATGACCAAGACAGAAAATACTCAGATCTCATGCTGAATACACATTTTCAGAATGCAGTGGTTTTATTTTAAATGAGTCCCCGGAGAAGATGATCTTAGGCAGGGAAATGCCTGCAACCTTTCCAAAGAAATATGAGCAATCATTGCATTTCTTCTATGCATTTCTGTAATGCTGTAAATATTATATAAATCACAAGATGGAGATCATATTCAGTTGCTGACAGTGCAAGTCTGGCCACCAGTGTGGTGAAACAGCAGTCTGACACGGGAATTTGGTAGCAAGTTAACCAACGCCATCTCATTTTCTTCCCTATAAATGAACCAGATGCTCATGGGTATCAGGAGTCTTGTAAGCTGAAGTGAATCTTGCCTTGTAAATGGTTTTCAGGAAACTGTAAAAGGCAGACAAAATCCATCTGAAGTATAAATCTGAGACTAGACTGGGAGCTCCCTATTCACATGGCAGAGCCTTGCCCAGCTGAAACCGATGTCACCAATGTGAGACCAGTGAAATTGTGGGGATCGCTGGCAAAGTCATTCAGATGGTTTGCGGTAGCATGGACCAGCTCGTCAGTTTGATTCAGTACATAATTACAGTTAGATCGTGAGCCCCCTGCTTATAAGGAGCTTTCCTAGCAAAGCTGATGGCATCAGCTGTGCAGAATGACCCTGCTAGCCTGTGGAGGAAGGTCATCATTATCTTGTCTTCAGTGCAAAAATGGCCATTGAGACCTCTTTCTTTCATTAATTCCTCTGTACTGCAGTTATGTTGTTCCATGGCAAGTCAAGCTTATCTAGCAAAGGTAAATTTTGATTTCTCATTGTCTTTTTGCGTGAGCCGTCTTGGTCCTGAGGTTCACACGAATATTTGTGGAAATTTTAGAAATTGCCAGAAGCACCTTAGTCATCAATCATTCATGTAGAACTGGAAGAAGTTCTGGGCATCACTAGGTAACCATCAATCACAACATAAGAGAGCGGAGCATAATTTCACATTTCTTTGTAAGAGTTTGTTGAATAATCATGTGAGAATTGCACACTGATGGACTAGCTCCTCATGCCCAGCTGCTGGTCCTGTGGTGGTGTGGTGCTCATTGTGTTTGATGCACCAACAGACTCACAAACAACCTGAAAGCAGACTACCCAGCACTGAAAGTATCTCCTCTTACTGGAGACAGGAGGATTAATTTTGTGTGACGTCTAGAAATTAGAAAATGGATTATTTTGTGTAACTGCTGGATATTTCCTCTGAAAAGTTAATTTTTATCAATAAGTTACCATTTTAAAAAATGAGTTTTGAAACTTGCTGCTGTGGGAAGTATCCATTCTTCAGGAAACTAACCGTGTTTCTTCAATGAAAACTAATGGAAAACTAGGTTAATATTCTATCTTGAAAACCAACCCTATGGTAAAGTAAGAGATTTTTTAAAAAGGAATTAAAAATTCAATGCTTGATATAAATTAAATATAAAATATATATTAAAAAATTATTGAAAATTTAGAAGAAAAGATGGTTAATTACAAAGCTGTCAAAATAAAATTATCTTATTTTTTATTAAAGGCAGACTCCTGCTAACATTCTCAAGCCCCACAGAGATTAGTAGAAGGCACCAGTCTTTGTTTTGTTTGTTTGTTTTGCTGCAGCTGGATTTATAGGCAGGTCTTTCAGAGGTAAACTTTATTTGTTTTTAAATGGGCTAGAGGGCTTAATATTCAGTTGCAAATTGTCTTGATTGCACTATTTATGATGCTGTTTGCTTTATTGTTAACTAGACTAGTAGTTAGCAGGTTAATGTTGGTGTTCTCTTTCTTCTTGCAGAGGTTACTCATTATAGCATCCTTAATAGCATCCAGGGAGACGGAGCAGACAATGCCCTCTATAGGCAGATAGGAACAGCCTCACGTTCACAAGCCCTGGTCCTCGTGAGGGACTTCGACCACCCCGACATCTGTTGGAGGGACAACACAGGAGGCCACAAACAATCCAGGCGGTTCCTGGAATGCGTGGATGACAATTTCCTTCTCCAAGTGGTCAAGGAACCGACAAGGAGGGGTGCCATGCCGGACCTTGTTCTCACCAACAAGGAAGGGCTGGTGGGGAATGTGAAGCTCTTGGGCAGTCTTGGCTGCAGTGACCATGAAATGGTGGAATTCGAGATCCTTAGGGCAGTGAGGAAGGTGCACTGTAAGCTCACCACCCTGGATTTCAGGAGAGCAGACTTTGACCTCTTCAGGGATCTGCTTGCTCAGGTACTGTGGGATGAATTCCTGGAGGGGAGAGGGTCGCAGGACAGCTGTCTTATACTCAAAGATCTCCTCCTCCAAGCCC
>NW_010308408.1:0-22247 GCF_000700745.2 Antrostomus carolinensis
TCTGTGAAATGCTGTCAGCCTCACGCCCTCGTCTTTTTTTCTGTGTGTGAAGTGTTTAATTTAGGAGTGTATCGCCGGGAAGCGGTGAAGTCTTACAAGTCCTATGACTTCTTCAGGCACGATAACAAAGAAGCCATGGAAATCCGCAAGTAAGTCGATGTCAAGGGGTTGAACTGATCCCTGGTGGTCTGGTTAGTCTCAGGTCTTGGCAGGCTCTGTATTTGAGGAGTGCAAAATAGCGTTTAATGCCTGTGAAACCAGGGGAGGAGGTTGTGCAGCCTGCGCAGGGATCCTGCCAGAAGGGCTGTGCGTGGGAGTTTTGTCACTGACTTTGGGTTGGCACAAAGAGCAGGGGCTGTGAACGCCTGACAGTGAATGAAATACAAAGCAGGTTATAGATATAGGTGCCTTATGATCTCCGCAGAGCCTCTGGGAAAGATGCAGGGATGGGTGCTCCACGGGCAGAGAGAGGAGGTGTTTTAATCTGCTGGTGGTTCAGAAGCCTTGTTGTCTGAACTCTTGACATCATCTCTGACAGAAGCCATTTCCTTCCTGCAGGCGCTGTGCCTTGGTGGCTCTAGAAGATGTGAAGGCTTATCTCCTGGAGGAGTGCGGGCAAATCGCCGTAAGGCTTTTCTGGGTTAAACATGATTTTACATCTGGGTAGTTTATTTGGGGACCTGACTGTGATCCCAAATGATTTGGGGCTGGTTTAAAAGCTTTATATAAACTTGCTCATTGCTACTTATTAATTTCCTGGTAGGTGTTTGATGCGACCAACACGACTCGAGAAAGACGGGACCTGATCTTAAATTTTGCTAAAGAAAATGCTTTCAAGGTAGCGCTCATGTATTGTAGGGATTGCTGCCCCAAGGGGCGTCACTGCTCCCTGGGGCAGGCGCTCTCAACTTTTGATTCAGGGCTGAGTTCTTGAGTCTCTGAAACATTCTTCCTTGCCTTCTTTCTAGGTGTTTTTTGTGGAGTCTGTCTGTGATGATCCAGAAGTCATTGCTGCCAATATCCTGGTACGTGCTGTATTTTCCAGGCTCAGCTGCTGGTGCTTACCATGGGAGCTCGGGCACTCTGTGCAAGGTCACCAGCTACGATAGCTTACAGGAATGTCTGCAAATGCCTTGCTCTTACATTTCACCTTGGAAATAAACAGCTAAGATTTGCAGGTTTATAAAAGCTAAAGGTGCAGTTGGTTATGTGAGAACGTGGAAATCAAATGAAGCTGAGAAATGTTTGACCTTGAAGCGTGATTTCATGTGGAGGGAAGGCAGGCAGCGAGGGGCTCGCAGGGACAGCTCTCAGCGAGCCAGCTGTGTCTGTCGCTGGGCCAAGCACTACAGCGCCTTCAGAGTCGCCCTTTGTTTCCTCCCCAGGAGCAGGTTTTTCCACAGGGCAGCGTTAAACAATGCTCGTTTGTTCCAAAAGGGAAGAATAATGTTATTCAGTGTTGCTTTTGCTCTGTGTGGAGCTTGCTTAACTCTTCACAAAGCATCACTGTCTGTTCCTCAGGAGGTGAAAGTTTCCAGCCCTGACTACCCAGAGAGAAACAGGGAGAACGTGATGGATGATTTCCTGAAGAGGATTGAGTGCTACAAGGTCACTTACCAGCCTCTTGATCCTGACGCTTATGACAAGTAAGCAGAGCCCTGGGGTGCATTTTGTCCTTGCACACATGAGCTGCTTTGCTTTGTCGCTGCTGTTCTCTGGCTCAGGATGCTGCAGCGTGTCTGCTGCGGCCTCTTCTCCCGCGAAGCTCAGTTGCTCGTGTGAAGGTGATATCCTCAGGTCCCAAGTGATTTGAAAGGATTTTTCTCTAGTGGACTGCAGTGTAATGCAGCTCCTTGTTTAAGCACAGCAGTTCAGGGTCTCTTCCATCTGCTGGAGCGACCCAGTGGTAGTGCTGATGCCTTTCCTAGAGGATAAGTAGTTAGATTACACCCGCAGGTGCACGTGCTTCCTTTTTAAAACCAGTCGTGTGGGTGTTCTTATTTTATGTTGACTCCAGAGATCTTTCCTTCATTAAAGTGATCAATGTGGGACAGCGGTTCCTAGTAAACAGAGTCCAAGATTACATCCAGAGTAAAATCGTCTATTACCTAATGAACATTCATGTCCAGCCGCGTACCATCTACCTTTGCCGACATGGTGAGAGTGAATATAATCTTGTTGGCAAGATTGGTGGGGATTCTGGTCTGTCACCACGTGGGAAGCAGGTATGTGTTTGGCAGCACCCGGGTCGCTGTATTTGTCAAGTGTTGTGTGACCAGGGGCAGAGCCAGGCTCTGCAGCCGACTCCTGCGAGGGGCAGCCCCGCAGCTGGATCTTGCCACGACAGCTACAGCCCCTGAAATGATGCTTGTAATGGTGGCAGCAGCTCCTGCTCCCTCTCAACCTCCCCTGGCTTTTTTTTTTCTCCAGTTTGCTCAGGCGTTGAAGAAGTTCATTGAAGAGCAGGAAATTGTTGATCTGAAGGTGTGGACGAGCCAGCTGAAAAGGACGATCCAGACGGCCGAGTCCCTGGGGGTCACGTATGAGCAGTGGAAGATTCTCAACGAGATCGATGCTGTGAGTGAAATGCTGATTGAAGCTTTTAGCTTTTCTAGATGGAAAATAATGTTTAAAATCAAATTCATCATGATAAACTTGACTATTCCCTGTTTGTTTATAACCATGTCCATGTATGATGTGCTCCAGCTGTCACCATCAGGTTCAGGATGGTTTGGTACAGGGCTGACAGTGCCTGGAGCTGCTCCACCTTGCTGTGAACATATCCAGCTGGTGTGGAGAAAGAAAATAACATTGAACATCCCAGGCATTTGTCACACCGGCCTGGGTGGACAAAGGTTACTGGTCCCACTCTGATTCTTTCAGGCAATAGAAATTGCAGGGTTATTGCTGTGGAAATGCTCGTTTGCATCCCTGGCAAACAAGGGGTTTGAAATAAAACCTTTTCAAACCACCCTGGGCGTGTGGTACACGAATACTGAGTACATGGCTGTGTCAGATATGATACCTAGAATTTTTGTTGCATAAAGGTGTTACTGATCTCAACCACTTGGGGTTTCTTTTGTTTTGTTTTTGTTTTTGGGGGGTTTTTTTGCATCGTTGTACCTTTGTTGAAACAAAGTATGGTCTAACAAATTCTTCTTTCCTCAGGGGGTATGTGAAGAAATGACCTATGCAGAAATTGAAGCCAAGTATCCAGATGAGTTTGCCTTGAGGGACCAAGAGAAATATCTTTATCGCTATCCTGGAGGAGAGGTAAAGACCCATGAGAAATAGCAATAAGATACAGTAAACATAAAGCAAATACCTATGTGTAGAATTGAAGAGCTTTGCTTAATTTTAACTTTCCCTGCCAGTATTTATATGAGAAACTGAAAACATTATGATCCCCAGTTCTCTCTTAGAGGAGAGGTTTATTGAGTTCCTTTATTGTGGTGTCCAAATGGTGCCTTTCAGTCCTATCAACTGGGCTCCTTGATGCTCCCCTCTGATGCGAGGGGTTTCTGCATCCTGCTTGTTTGGACAAGGTCTGAATTGTCACTTGGAAAAAAACATCTTTGAGAGAAAACGTGGGTGTGGTATGAAGTCATTTCTGGTTTTCCTTCGCAACCTTCTTGAAATGTATAATTTACTATTTTATTTGTTTTTCTTACTGCACTTGTTAAGAGTTACCAGGAATCTGGATCCTCCTGTAATCTGTGGGTTGATGATGTCAAATTTCGCCTTCTGTTAATTGCTTTTTTCTGTGTTTACCCAATCATCTGATCATCCATAACTCCTGCATTTTGATATTTCAACTGATATTTTCCTGACTGTGAAGCTGTGTTAATTGCTACTTCTGCTTTAAACCTCTGTTTACAAAACCCCTTGAAAAAAAATCCTGTTTTGTTTTTCAGTCCTACCAGGACTTGGTCCAGCGCCTGGAACCAGTAATTATGGAGCTAGAAAGACAAGGCAACGTCCTCGTTATCTCCCACCAGGCGGTTATGAGGTGTCTGTTGGCTTATTTTCTTGACAAGAGTGCAGGTACAAAAATAAATGTATGATGTTAGGAGGCTGGCTTCTCTCACTGCTTCTTTTACAGAGCTTTTGGGAGGGTGGCTTGTAATTACTGTTTTGATTTTTCACAACGGAAGAGCTGCTTAAAAAAAGAAAACATTTCAGAAATACATTAACCATTTCATTTCAAGGGTGCACGGAGCTTCACAAGAAGCTCCCTTTGTGGAAAATGCAGATGTGTGCACTGCTGGTTTTCTGCTCAGCTGTTGTTTCTGGAGCTGTTTCCACCAGTAGTATTTACATAATCACTTGGGATTGTTTTTTTTAATGTAAAAACAATAAATTTCTGGTGCATCAGTAGCACAGGATTTTTATTAGTGCTACATCGCGGCAAAATGCTGATCCCTTGCATGTTGTGCTGGCCTGGAAACTGGTTCCAGTCTGCTGCAAGCTACTTTATTAAACTCCAGTGAGTGGTATTGGAGTTTAATAAAACTTTTCATAAAGTTAATAAACTTTTAATGAATTTTGAATTAAAACTCATGTGGGTCCGTGGCAGCTGTTGCTGCGATGCTTTCCCACCTGTGTGCTGCTGGAGGGGTTTGCTCTCATGGCCCTGGGTGTTGGGAATCATAGAATCATAGAATGGTTTGGGTTGGAAGGGACCTTAAAGCTCATCCAGTCCCAACCCCCCTGCCATCAGCAGGGACATCTTCCACTAGACCAGGTTGCTCAAAGCCTCATCCAACCTGGCAACACTTCCAGGGAGGGGGCATCTACAACTTCCTTGGGCAACTCCATGGTTGGTGGGGATGGTCCCATCCTGCTGCTGCGGGGCTGGGGAGGGTGATCAGAGGGTCAGGGGGGCTTTGGCTGTGTGGTTGGCATCTGATATTTGGGATGTGAAGGGTTCCCAGCCCTAACACCTGCCTCTGTCCTAGATGAACTACCCTACCTGCGCTGCCCCCTCCACACCATTCTCCAGCTCACCCCCGTTGCGTACGGTAAATACGGTCTTTTTAAATTATTATTTCTTTTTTTTTTTCTCCCCTCCTGGTTTGTGACTGTGCAAATCTGATGCCAGTTTGTGTCCATGTGCAGCAACAACCAGACTTGCTGTAAATATTTTTAATATGTATTAAAATACTGGAGAGTGGGAAGGTTTTGGGGGGTGGTGGGAGAGGAGATGTGTGGGTGCAGTGGGGGTGTTCTCCTGTGGCCTCTCTTAAATGAGTGATGATTGTGGATTTCACCTGTTGAAGAGGCCCTTTTGTGCTTCCAAACTTGGATTTGGCTCTGGGGTGCAGTGAGTTAAAATGGCTTTTCAATGTAGACCTGTTGTCTGTGTAACAGAGGGCTGCACTTCAGCAGTGAAGGTCAAAGCCAGAAGGTAAAGTTAAGCAGTAAAATTCTGCTAATAGGGTGAACTGTTTATTTATGAGCTGGTTTATTTTTTTAAAATTAAAAAAAAAAAAAAAAAATCCTGCTCACTTTCCATGCCATTTTCATTATTTAAAAATAAATTATCCTTCCTCATATAAACTTCTTTCTCCTTGTGGTAAAGGTTGTAAAGTGGAGACGATTACCCTGAACGTGGAAGCAGTGAACACCCACCGCGACAAACCCTCTCTGAACTCAGTAAGTCTTGCTGTGCAGCTCTGGCTTTTTTTCCTCTTCTTAAAAAGAAGTACCTAAACTGAAACACTCTCAAATACCTGCTAGAAACGGCCCTTTGCTTTCCATGATGAGAAAGACTTGCTTCAGAAATAATCCCTGAAAGTGGAATCAGTTGTAGGCTGAATTACTGTGCTTCCCAGGCCAAGGGAGATGGTTTTTTTAGAGCTATTTTAGGAAGCAGAATGGGCAGGTTTAGGAAATACATTTTAAACTCCAGGTCTGGTTCTCAGTTTGCAGTGAAGTATTTATTGATGATGCTTATTTGCATTATTTGCTATAATTTCAAAAAGACTTACCAAAATGTTTAAAGTGAATTTTTCTCATTGTCTTGATGTGGTTTCTCTTTCTGAAGCTGCAGAGGGGGGTCAGGCTGGGCTCTGGGCTGGGTTTTCGGTGGCTCTCAAGGCGTTTGCAGCCCTTGGGGAGCTAGGCTGGCTGCTGTGTGCTGGTGGCTGGGAGATTTGGAGGTTTTTCTCTTGTCTCTGCAGATTTCCAGTGCCTTTTACAGTCATTTGGTGCAGGGCAAGACTGTGGTGTTCCTAAACTCTGTCTATATCAGAACAGAAGGAGATGGGTCCAATTTACCTCTCTCACCCTGCAAATCTTCTTACAGCAGCACTGGAAACACTTCAAACTTTGACTAGCTTTATTTATCATGTCCTGTCTCTCCTGTTACTGAAATAACTGGCTCAGCAAAGCACATAACTGTGTGCTAAATCCCTGGAAGTTGCTGCTATTTCAGGTGCTCACTTTTGCAAACGCTGTGTTGCAGCAGCACTGATCTGTGGGGGAATGCTGTGTGAGGATTGCACGCAATTAACTCCCCCAATTAAAGAGCACAAGCCAACTCTCTGCTTCCCTAGCTCCTGGCCAATCTAAGTGCATCACATTTTAAGTTCTTTTTTGGTATATTTAAGCTTTTAGCTGCCTCTTGGCATTGTGTTTTATAAAGAACTATTGGGTGATTACCTGGGAAATGGTTATTTTTGTGTCCCAGCGTAAAGGAGTCCGAGGGACCGTGAACAAGGGGTGGAAAAACTGGGAATCTGAATCTGTGGCTGGAGGGTTTGTGGGGCTAAATCCAGCTGACTGCAAAATGCTAAACTGAGGATATTCATCAAGATTTTTGTGGCAGGTCCCATTCTGGTGGTTTCCAGTCGGGCATTTATCACTTTGCAACTTCTGTGTGATGCCTACGTGGAAATCGTTGCTGCCCACTCAGAGAAGTCAGAGGCTCTTTCTGTTGTTCTTTGCTTTACTTGGCCAACGTAGCTGCTTTGAAGGACAAGAAGCACAAAGAAGGCAAAGTTTTCTATTTGATTATTATTTCCCCCACCCCTTAAACTGACTGCAGGGAGGGGAAAAAAAAAAAAAAAGAAAATTAAAAATTTAAAAAATAAATACACACAAACAAAGCCACCTGAGCAAAAAACAATCCCAAAGGGAAGTAAAACTGCTAAAAAAGCAGACTTTCAGTGGACTATGAGCCAGGTAAACCAACAGAACAGGTTGTTTCCCACCGCTGATGCTCAGCTGGGGAAGGCACTGAGTGGTTGTGCCAGCACAGGCAGATGTGGGGTTCACTGAGCCACAGCCCCAGCTGCTGGGAGCTCGGGGGTACCTGCGGGTGGGGATGTCAGAGGTGTGTGCTGGGGTGTGATGTGGTTTTAAACTGTGGTTCCCATTTGCATTCCTTGTGATGTCCTCCATCTGGGATCAGAACAACCTTCCCGCCAGCCAAACCCCTGTAAGGATGAGAAGAAACAGCTTTACGCCGCGGGCCAGCGCGGACACGGTAAAGCGCCCACGACATTACAGCGTTGGGAGCAAACCTCCCGACCTGCTGGGGCCTTTCCTGTCCCTGGAAGCTCGAGATGGGGCTGACCAGCCACAGCTACAAGTCAGTGTCCAGGTGGTAACTTCCCTCTGCTCCCCCTTCCCCACCATCACCCGTGGCTGTCAGTGGTCCTCTCTGAAATACAGACCCTTCCCAGGGTCTTAATCAATATCTTTGTTTCCATGTGAAAATCACTCTGGATCAGACTCCCTGGGGGAGGGGAAAAAAAAAATCCCCAAACCAAAAACGCCTCCCCAAATCTCCCAATTTGCCCCATTAAACTAGAATTGTGGTGCCAGAGGCTTTCAAAAATCAGGCTCCATGCAGGCGAGTTTCCATCAGTGCAGTAGGGGTTTGGTAGGGTGGTTAATTCAGGGTAATATCTTGCTTTCCAGGAAAAACCTGATTCCAAACACCCTCTTTGTCCTAATTTGATACCGTAGGCAAGTGTTGCTCTAGCCCCAGAGTGACTGGGTAGGAAATCTTTGCATCTGTGATTTTGTTGGTGTCTGTTTCCCCACAGATCCCAACATCAGCAGCTTGTTGAGCAAAATTTGGGCTCTTTGGGTGCCTGAATTAAAGCAGCTTGGGTTTCCGTGCTTGGTGTTTCTTTTAGCTTAGAAGCACGTAGGTCCTCCTCAGTCTTGGATGGGAATTTACATTTGTTTCTTTGCTCATTTAAAATTGTTTTCCTGTGCCTGGGAGAGCACACGGAGACGAGGCACAGAGGAGGTATGTGGTGGGCTTCGAGGAGGTCTTGGCTTGGCTCCTCGTGCAGAGACAACCATCATTACCAAAGCTGTTTAGAAATAAAAAGAATCTTGGATACTTTAGAGGTTAAAGCTATTTAGTGAGCCCAACTTCTTGTTCTTCTCTGCCCTGTTTGCAGAGGAAGTGACCAGAGAGTAAAAGAAGGGGCGATGCAGCTCAGGTGAACGTTGCTGGTGTTTTCATACTTGGTGAAGAGCGTGAGGCTTAGACATCCCCAAAATCCCAGTGGGAACTGAACCAGGCTGGGCTTTGCACTGGGGTGGGTTTGACCCACAGTGGTTCTGGATGAAGAGTCTCAGCTGGAGAGGACCCTGAGTGCCCCAGGTCTGAGTTTGTGGGTGTCTCCAGCCAGGCAGCCCCAGCACAGGGATCCCCACCCCGACCGCTCCATGTTTGCAGTCGTACCCTTTGCAGTCGTGGTGTCACAGCGCTGGCAGCTCTGGGATGAAGGAGCATTTAGAAACCCGGGGTTCTGGGGCTGGGTGGGTGGTAGGGGGTCATGTTATCCTGGGAGCTCTCACCTGGATGGAGCCCTGGAGATGAGCAGCAGTGGAGGAGGTGACTGGGCACCGCAGCACACGATGGCTGTGCCTTCTGTCAGCTCCTGCTGTGACACCCTGTGACACACGGGTGTTTAGGGAGGATTCAGCCTGCCCTCACTTGAAACCTTTGGGGTTATTTCACTTCTGTCCTCCTTTGCTTTGCTGCTTTTACTCTTTAATCTCCTTTAAAATGCACTATGAGCTATCCTCTGCTGTTTCTTTTTCCTTTGCAGCCTCAAGGGGGAAATGCTTGCCTGTGAGTACCTCTGAAAGCAGCTTGTCTGTGCTGTGCTCTCTTTTGGTTTAGTAAGTAGGACTTCTCTTGATTCATGTTGCATGGAGATTACTTTGGGGAAAGACAAACTCCTGGAGCAGAAGCAAGTGTTTTGCTGTATAACCTCTCATGAAGGGGGACCTCAGGGGGGAGGAATGTATTAGCAGGCTGACCCCACTGATCCAGGGGCTCCAGTTGGGTTTACTGGTACATTGTGCTTGTGCTGGCTGCCTGCAAAAGGGTGTTTCACCCCAAGCTTGCTCCATCCCTGGGCCAGCACGTGGGAGTGCTCTGTGCTGGTGCTGCTGGGCTGAGCTATGTAGCTTATACTGAGCAGGTCCCACTCGTGTCTCCTCCCCACCTGGGACAGGCTGCGGTGATGATATTTATTGCAGGGATGTGGCAGGAGTCGTTGGATGCAGCCTGGATGGGAGTGGGGCTGCTCAGCCCCAGCTCCTCGTGACTCGAGGGAGCTGAGTGGGTTTAGCATGTGCTTGGGAAGCAGCTGGGTGGATGAACCTTTCTGTCTTGGTGGCAGTTGTCACTGAGTCCTCACCATCATGGAGGCATCTTTGAATGGGGGTGAAGAGAGCAGGACTGTCTTTCTCCCACCCTAAGGGGAGAACATGTCCTTGTCTGTCCCCCCCTCTCCAGGGAGCCAGCAGCCAGCGTCACCCACGAGACCTTGGCTTCCCTCTCGGTGTCCGAGTAAGGGGCTCGGATGAGACCTGGGCTGCACCCCTCACAGAGACACCCTCGCTTCGCCGTGCTCCTGCCAGCCCCACAGCCCATCCCCGTGCCCCTGCTCCGCTGGTGGCTGTGACAGACCCCGCTGCAACCCCTCGCTTGGCTCACTGGGTGTGTCGCCTCGTGCAGTACATGCAACACTCATGTTTTTCTGTCATGTAAAAATATTTTGCAGTTTAGGTGCTCTGTCTGGGGCCTGGTGCTGTATCACACAGCAGGTCCCTGTGTGGGGCTGTGGGACAGCTCTTAGCAGCATGTGGCACCTGTGCTGTGTCCTCCGCATGGTGCTGTGCTCGACCCCTTGTGCCAGGGTGACCCCCCAGCACCCAGCTGCTCCCACCCGCCTTTGGGAACATGGTGGTCCTGTGCTGTGGGAGCAGTAGGCTGTGCCTGGGAGCACCCAAGGGTGCTGGTGCATAAGGGTGGGCTCAGAGGTGACACCAGCTGGGTTCTCAGAGGCTTTGAGTGCTGCCCATGGGGTGCTGGAGTGCGTGGTTGCTGACCTGCTCTTGCTTTCAGCAAAGCTCTGCCCTGGAGCTTTGGGACAGATCCTCTCACTCCTGGTCCTCCAGTATCAGAGGGAGAGGTGGATTTAGTGCAAAGAAAGCGAAGAGGTGGCTGGTTCCATTTCCAGATGTCAGGTGTTAAGGGAGGGTTCAGGTTTGGGTGGTGTTTTGCTGCACAGGTACAGACTGGTCCCCACAGCCATGGGGCACAAGGTCTCACTGCTGTAGGATGCGGCTCATCTCTTGCAGGCAGCTCCTGCCTCTGCCCAGGCAGTGTTCCTCCGGGCCTGAGAACCTGCTTGAATGTATTTGCCCATTTGAATGTGCAGTTTCGACTTTAATTGCACTTTGTCCTTGAAGTGAAAGTCTTCCAACAATTTTCTCAGTGCAACTGCTCTTTCTCCGTCACCGGTATTTACGCACACGTCCTTGGACACAAAGGTACGGGGCTGATCCTACAGTTACCTGCCTCTGTCCCCTGATCTCTAATTTCTCATAGTGTTTTTAATAATGGTGCAGAGTTTTCTTATTGACTGTCCTGCCAAAGCTGCAGAAGCGCACAAAGAAGCTCGGATGTTTCTGTGGAGCATCACCCCCGTCGGGATGGGTGACTTGGGAATGGTCCAGCCAGTAGCAATGCAAAAAGAGCATCTTTCTCCTAAAGCTGCCTTTCTCCTCAGGGTTCGGAGCCTTCGTGTTGAAGATGTGGGGAAAAGGAGAAAGAACAAATAAATCTGATAAATCGTTGTTCTTGTACTGAGTAATAATGATTTAGAGTCAAACCAGAGGAAAATTACCTACAGGCTAAAAATGGAAGTGTTGCCCCTTTGGATTTGCCCTTACCCTGGGCTGGAAGGAGCTGTGTGTTTGGAAAATGAATATATATGCCAGCTCTGCAAAATTGTTTTTCTAATGCTGTGCTCCAAGTGGTTTTTTTCTCCCTATTAACAGAGGGACTGTTTTTATTTCTCTGTATTAACAATTAACAGAGACTTCCTAAGAGGGTGTGCAGATAAGTGAAGATAATTTGGTCCAACTTCCTTGATTCCAGTAAAAACCTTCTTCCTTCTTAGTGCTGCTGTTTTGCTTGAGAAAGTAGCATGTGAGCAGCTATTAGGGATTATCTCTGTCTGATGATTAAGTGTCATTGTCAGGAAAGCTCTTTAGATTATGTTTTTTTTTAACTGCAAATAGAAAATAGGTAGGGTCTGGATTTCCTGGCTGTTGGATTTTAAGTGTTGATGCTTACTGTTAATTGACAAAAAGCTGCCAATGTAGCTGTGCCTTTTTTTTTTTTAATTGCAAAGCAGTGCTGGTTCATTAACAAGCCAAATCAATCAAATATTGATTTACACATCAGTTCACAGTCTCAAAGTGCTGCAGCTGGGCAGAGCGAGCACTTGGAGCCCTTCTGAGCATGTTCTGTGATGCCAGACGTTGCATGAACAGCAGCTGTAGGAAATCCTGGCTGTCAGCTTTTAACTTGTGTGGTTGTGCAATTTGTAAATATCTAATTCCTTGGTACTGACCTGCTGACCCCCAGTGTGTTCCTGTCGTCTGTCAGACCCTCGCTCAGGCCATGGAAGGAGTTTTATCAAAACTGGAAGTATTTATTGTGGTTCATATGCAAAATGATGACTGTAATGCTTTTGATGTTTGTCCTGGAAGTGTACTTTCCTATGGAGAAGATAAATAAAAGTGAGTAATCCTGAGCAACCAGCCTGCTTCGTTATTGACTGCTGTCCTAAGAGCTGAGCCTGCCTGGTCTGGGGCTGAGACTGGGAAACCCTTTGTGCAGAGCTTTGTGAGAGGTTAAAGGATGGTGCAAAGTGTGAAGCAGCTCCTTATTTGCTCGGTTAGGAGAGAATAAGTAAATCCTTAGATGGTTCCTGTCACATAGAACAGTGATGTGGAGCTGTTGCCACATGTCTGTCCATCCCCAATCCTGAGCTGAGCTCTTGTCCCCTCACTTACCAACTCCTGGCTTACCCTTGGTGTAACCTGTACCGTTTATCTCTTGTAGAGGATGGCTGGTTTAACGGTGTAGAGGTTTGTGCTCTCATCTTGGATTCAGCTGGGATTTCCATGGCTGGGAAGAGCCCTGCAGATGGGACTGGAGCATCCCTGGAGCACAGTGAGCCCCGTGCTGCTTTGGCCAGTACTCTCCTCTGAAATGTGTTTTTAGAGTCTGTCTGTGTCATTTTTTGTTGTCTGGTTTTTTTTTTCCTTCTGAATGCTGAAATATCTGGAGAAATTTTATTATGGAGATTATTTTTTCACAACCTGCTTTTAATATGTGCAAGCTAACGTATCCTTGGGCTTTCTGAGGCGTTAAAATAGTGTCTTATGTCTTTCCTCATGGTTATATTGCAAAATTAACTGCAGTGGATGTGAGGACAAAGTGGTCGTATCCATACTCTGAAGCAACACTTCTTTGGAAGATGTGTTACCAGACCAAATCCTTCATTTATTTTTTAATTTTATTTTTTTTAACTGTTACCATTTCCAAGTTCAAACACAGTTATTGTGGTGTTTAACCATCAAAAGAGCTCCTGGTATCATTGGACTTTGCTTTCACAACTGTTGATTTGAATCTCCTGATCTAAGCCTGTTCCTTTGCTCTGGGAAGCAAAAAGCTCTCGGTGTAACTCAAGGCACTGGTCAGGTCAGTCAACCCTGCGATGGGCAAAAGGGAATCAAAGCTCCTGTGCTGGGGACAGTGTAACTACTCCCAGCTCTGAATCTGAAGTCAAGTCCTGCTTTAGCTTTGCACCCTGATTTAAGCTTCTCCTCACACATCCACATTTTTCCAGGGTTTTGTGGATGCTTTTATCTAGTACGACAGCAAATCAGAGCATGGCTTTGCTGGCTGGGAGCAGCGGGGCTGCGTGTGCAGGATTTGCACAGGATTTTTAGCAGTTGTCTTTTTAATGGACCAAATTGTAGACCCATTTTTAAACTTTAAACAAGTTTTTAAACCTGCCTCTGAATAAACTGTGAATGTTACCAGGGTATAACGATGCCTTGAATAGAGTTAAAGCTGCTTTAGTGTTTAGTGCATAGACAGTGACACTCCCCTGTGGTGCAGCTCGTGTGCTGGCTGCATGTTACTTAAATCCTCACCAAAACTCCAAATTTACATTTTTTCCCCACAAGTCTTGACTTGTGTTTTGCCAAACTCCATTTTACCGCACTCCTCTTGTTCTTGCACTAAGGGCAAAGTCCTCAGGTTGGGTGAAGAAAGGAGCATTTAGGTACGAAGCAGGAGGCTGTTCTGGACCTGCTGTTTTCAGTGACTCCAGGATTTAGATGAGCAACTTCTGGCACCCAGATTGCTTATTTTAAATGTGTAAATAAATATTGGCCATACCCCCCATAGGGTCTGTGCTTGAGAAATGGTGATGCCCTGGATGTGGAGGAGCTCAGCAGCCCCAAAACCTGAGGTTTACCTGGGGATTTTATACTTCAAACATGGTTGTTTTAAACACTCCAGAGCTTTAATTTGATAAAGCTGAGATAAAGAACCACAATGGAGATCCAGGCACTAATCCTGACCCTTTAGCATTTCTGAGGAGCAAAAGTGTGTGTTGATATCAAGCAATTGTACCACAGAGGGAGGAAATTCAGTGGGTGAGAAACTGAGTTTTATTAGTTTTGTTCCTCAGGCTGTTCCCACCAGGGCACAGGTTTGCTGCAGCCGTCTGCAAGAGCAGCAGCTCTTTGGTTTTAAACATTACAGTGCTTAGAAATAAGCCAGGAAAGAGGGGGGGAAAAATGTTGAAGGAAGAGATTTATAGCCTGTTGCATGGTAAATACTCGCTGTCACTCTCCAGTAATGCTTTATAACGCACAAATCCCCGCTGCCTCGGGCTGGCTGCTCCTGCCGAGAAACCTCCTGCTCTGCGGGGAAAAAAGAAATGTACTGTAGGATGTTTACACACAATATGCTGTAATAACTTGCTAAGGAGTTAATTGTATTTGTATCATTGAGTAATTAATGGTTGTAAGGAGAAGGAGGCAAAAATATATATTTTTACCTGCCAGGATTCATGAATGTAGCTGCTCATATGTTGTCAGTTGTACCTTTTTTCTTAAATCACTGCTAAAAATCAGGTGTGCAGTTTTGGATCACTGACTGTGGGTCCATTGTTCCCATCGAGTGGGTCCTTGTGTTGGCTGTGGTCTGCTGGGATGGGGGTAGAACCTCTCAGCCCTCTCTGCAGAAGGCAGCACTTGTGCCTTGGTGCTTTAATTAAAGCCTAACACACCCTTTTCCTCCTGCATTTTAACTTTGAAAAGGTATAAATACATGTGTCTTGGGCAGAGCAGCAGCAGATTTGTGATCATTGTCTCATGGGTGAGTTGTACCTGATGTGACAGGTTCTGGCATCCTACTGACCCCAGGCTCCTGGGAGCAGCAGGACTGGGGTGATGCCAGCGAGCCCACACATCTCCCCCACCTTGAATGGGCTGGTGGGTCCCTGTGCCAGATATTTCCTTGAAATCACCTGATTTCCTTGGCACCATATGTGCAAATACCCCAGAATAAACAAGGATTGCACAATGAACCTGACCTGAGGATTAGCTCGTGCTGTCAGTCGTGCCGCAGCCGCTGTCTTGGGCAGGTGAACCCGGAGGTGTGGAAGTGAGCTCGGTGTCTTCGTCAGCCTCGCACCACACGTAGGGGTTTTTCTGTATTTCCCTGACTTTCTCTCCATTTCTGTCAGCAGAGGAGGTGGTGGCTGCTGTCACCTTCAGTGAGCAATGGCAGGACCACCCGTGGGACCTGTGTCCCTGTGTCACGGTTCAGGGGCTGGCTGGCCCGTTGATGGTTTGGGTTGTTTTAGAGAAAAACGATCACTCAGGCAAAACCTGTTCCCTCTCTGCTGCCAACAATGGGGAAAACTGAAAAGTGAGGAAAAAGGCTTAAAACCCAGCTGGGTAGCTTGAGTTTGTGTATGCTGGTGGTGACCTTGGAGCTGCCACCTCTCTGGAAGGTGTCCCCTTCCCGGCAGCTGGTGACGGGGAAGCCCAGCCCAGCCACCGCAGGCTGATGAGCAGCTCTGGGACAAGAGGCATCACTGCCAACACTTCCAGGAACCACCTGCCCCAGGGGTACGTGCCAAACCCTCACCTGTGCTCCTCTGAAGGTGCTGGGTGAGTGCTGCTGGTGCCACGTCCACCTCTCCCACTGCTCCTCTGTCTCTCTGAACGCTGTTTGCCAACGACATCTCTGTATTTTGGTTTTTTACTGAGGTGGATGTTACAGATCAACTTGCAATTTTGCTGTGTTACTGCTTTCTAATTTTATTTTTTTTCCATTAAAAAAATAAGCAGTGTATGTAAACCTGTGCTGTATGTTGTGTACTCCAGCATAAATATCCCATCAGCATTTATTTACAATAAAGAGATTTTAAAAAAAAAATAGATCTGGTGTCCTCTGTTACTTTCCGTTCTCGTTTGTTGTAACTATCTATTGTGTGCTGGTTTTGTGAGCTGATGGTGGATTCAGGGAGTCTCTGGAAAGTGTTTGGAGGAGGGGGGTCTGCAGGGGAGGGCAGGCATCCCTGGCTTTTGAGAGTTGACCTGGAAATGGTGAATCCTGAACCCCAGAGCTGCTGCTGCTGTTCCCCTTCCCACATCAATTTTAAGGGTGTTTTTATTGGAATTCAGATTTTCAGGTTTTCCATAGAACTTTTAGGGTAGGAAAATCTTATTTATTTTTTTTTTTTAAAGCACATCTCTTTTTCTAGAGGAAGAAAAAAAAAAGGTCAAGAGGAGCAGCTGGTGTGACTGTAACTGTGATTTCCAGTATCTGCAGATGGAAACCAGTTGGTTCTGAAGGGACTCACCAGCCACAGCCTGAAGAGAAGTGACCTGGGATGTGGTCAAGGAAAACCCCTTTTATCCTGTTTATTCCATTGCAGCCTGTGGATTGAGGAGGTCTCAGGGGTGTTCAGCTGCTGTAGGAGCAGGAGACAGCTTTTGGGGTGCTTGTGCTCCAGCTGATGCTCGTGACCACAAGAACCCTGTGCAGGTGCTGAAGAACCTCCTGGGTGCCCATGGGGAAGCTGCTGATTTTTCAGCTTGTTTTGAGTCATCTGGGAAAAAAACAAAAAGGAAATCTAGAAAGCTGATGTTTGTGTTTGTGATTAACTGGATTCTTGTGAATATTTAGTGGCAGTCAGTGCCTGTTCGGGGGGTAACGAACAGAGCAAGAACTCAATCTGGTTCGTTGCGTTTTGGCGTGGACTCAGGTGAACTTCAGAAAGGTAATAGATCCTGGGAATATATATTTTTTCTGGCAAAAAAAACCCCTCAAGATTTGGCAGAACAAACCAGTATCTGGGAGAAGCACAACCCAGGGTAAAAAGGCCATTGCTGGGTTCTTGATGGTGGCTGAAGCCTGGATGAAGTCGTGCAGACTAAGGGCAGAAGGAGCAAATGGTTACAGCTTCTGCCAAAACTCTTCTTACAGGGAAATGACCCACCAGGGACAGCCAGATTCAGGAGCAGCTTTGAAGGAGATGGAGGACAGTTGGGTTTCACATCGTGGACGTGGGTGTTCAACTCTGAGTGATGCTCCCTGGGACCTCAGTCCAGCTGAGTTCCAGCTGTTGTTGCTTTAATGGGATTAGGTGGAGCTGGTTGAAGAAACCATATTTTAAGTGCTGGTCATAGGTTTTTGAGGTCAGGAGAGGTGAGCTCATGGCTGACATGTACTAAGGTGAGGCAGTCCTCTTGAGGAAGTCCCTGAACTCTGCCCAAGGTCCCTGGGCATCGCTTGGGGACCACCACCAGCCGGATGTCATTGCTGCAGGGTGGAATGGGCAGCGTCCTGCTCAACAAGGATCATTTCAACAAAGAGTTGGCAGCTCTACTCAGAAAACAAACAATTTCCACATCTTCTTGGGTTGCATTCAATTCTCTAGTGTTTCACTTTGTGAGTTGAATAAACTGCTTCCTCCTTGCTCGGAGGAGGAGTTAATGATTTATGGGTCAACTGCCACAACTCTGGTTTCTGCAGAATTCAAACTTTTCTGCATGGAGCCATATCTGAGTGTGTAGGCGTATCATAACCCCTCCTTCAGTGGTCCTGGAGCCAGGGGGGCTGGATGAGGACAGTCATCACTTTGTCTTACAAGAACCAAACACACCAGGTCTCTCCATCTTCTGCTGCCAGACCTCCAGGTAAGACAACTTTGAGCCGTGCAGCTTTAGGCAATGTTGCTCTTGGGAGCTGGATTGGAGCTTTCTTGCAACTTTAGCAGGCACAAAGATGAGTAAATTAAATCCAATTAAACCAAGAGCTGTACCAAGGGTTGAAGAACAGCCAGAGGAATGAAACAGCCTTGGGTGGTGAGGAGATTTAGGGCAGGAACCATCAAAGAAAGCCTCTCTCATCTCCAGGAGGAAGGCAGGCGTTTGGACCTGCAGAACGTTGGGAGTTTAGGCTCATAGATGATGATCTTGCATCCCAAAGTCAGAGGAGGCTCTTGCTGATCTCCAGGAGTGCTGGGTTAGTCCAAATGGCACTTAAATTCCATTTTTGTAAAGCAGTTTGGTCTCCTGGATGACTCGTGTGCTGTGCAGAGTTACTCCAGTTACTGTTATTTGCACAAAACTGACATAACTTTTTTGTTGGCTGCTTCTCTCTCTCTCCCTGTGTGTAATTTGTTGGGGACTGTGCTGACTCAGTGGGATTTCATCCGACTATGAATTTGTTTCCAAGAGATTTATTACTAAAATAAAAGGTTTACCCATAAGATAAGTTTCAGGGCACTTTTTCCAGAAGGCACAGACGGATAAACTCACAACCCCGCAGGTGTTAATTTGGCTGGTTGGCTGGGAAGAGCACTATGTTGGCAATTACTGTTTTTAAGTTGAACCTGAGAAGCCACAAAGTATTTATGTCGTGGTTTAGAGTGGAGCTGTTAGTTTATATATATATATATAAATTATAATTTAAATCAAAAGCTGCATTCTCAAAAATGCAAATAAATGAGACTAGTGGGATGAAGTCCATGGGAATTGCTGAACATCTACAAACAGTTGTCCTGTTAACGTTGTATTTTCATGTCTTGGCTCTGGGCTGCTGGAGCCTTCCTCACCCAAGCCCAGCTCTGTCCCAGCTGCCCAGCTTCTCTGTGATGGGTCTTGATCCCATGTGGGTGTTGCAGTAGCTCCTGTAGCTTCCAGTCTCCAGCTACAACTGTAGGGAGTGCTTTGGTATGGAGAAATGAGACCTGTCCATATGAGCTGTGGTTATCCTGAGTGGAAATACCCTCCTGCTATTTTTACAGAAAAAGAATGTGGTAACTTCTGTGGGATCTCCGGGCAGGAATGAAGATGCCAGCTTTGGAGCTGGGGAGGCAGAGGGATCGTGCTGCTGTCCTCAGGTTATTCCTCGCCGCTGCTCTTGTTGTGACTGTCCAGAGTAAGTGAATGAGTCCGTTGAGATAAACTAAGATCCCCTGAAGGAAAACCTTCTCCTGGGGTTCACCAGGTTTGGATCCTTCTCTTTTCCCTGTTGCCTTTGCATTTTGAGAACATTGTAAACCTTTGTGACCAGAATCCATCTTACTTTGCCTTTTTTTTGCCTTTCTGTGTAAAACAGATGTAGAGTTATTCCAGCTGAAAAAGGTGCAATGATTTATATTCATTGGGGAGAGGAAATGGTTTATCTGGGCTTTGTGACCAGACTTTGAAACTGCTGGATGAGGTGTGAGGAGCACAGGACCCCGTGGGGTGATGCTTCTCCCCTGTCCCTGCCAGCCTCAGCCATCCCCAGTCACAGACTGAGCTTCTCCTCTTTGTAGCTTTAAGGAGCTTTAAGGCCACCAAACTGTCCTTTCCTGGACCTGAGCTCCCACTGCTTCTCCTCCCAGCATCTTTCTGATGGAGTTTCTGTCGGTAGGTGACTGTGATGCTCCACCACGTCTCCCATCTGCAGAACTCAAAGAGCAGTACCATGGCATTAGCACATTTCGCTACAGGTCAGAGGTGGACTACATCTGTCGTCCAGGTTACGTGAGAAATGTTAATGCCCGAAGCGTTCTGGTTTGTGGGAGGGATGGCGAGTGGCACGGATCACGGGAGAAATGTTTACGTGAGTATGTTTTGGATTGACTTTTGCTTTTTTTGGTTTTTATTTGCTGGTGCTGTCAATTCATTTTGTTGAGCTTATCCAAAGCCACCTCATGGGATGGTGGGAGATGAGTGACCTGACATGAAGCACCAGTTGTATTCTGCTAAATACTGGCAATGATGGCAAAAGCTGAAATCTGCTTTGATTGATGGTGGCTGTGTTTGATTGCTGATTCATGGGATGTTCTTCTGCTCAGGCACTTTGTAACTCTTGGTTCAAACAAAGATATTTCAAACTTGGAGTAGGAGAATCCTTTAGCTGTGAAGAAATGCTGTTGTGCTTGCCAGGGTTACTGCAAAACCCCAGCTGGCTGCAGGTCATGATACAAGTCTTAATAGCATCATGAATCATGGAATAATTTAGGCTTGGAGGGGAAATCTGGAGGTCTTTGGTCCATCCACGTGCTCAGTATTGGAGGAGTCTTCTGCTTTCCTGCTGCCTTTTCTCTCATTCTTCAAGAAACTGAAATAAGAACTAACTCCAGCCCTGTCGTCCCCCAGCAAAGCCGTGCACCTACCCTGGAGACCCGGCCAACGGCAGACTCATCCTATCAGGAAAGCTCAGTTTTGGTTCAACAGTGAACTTCACCTGCAACACTGGGTAAGCCGGGAGCACCAAGGACATGGGTTTTCTTCCTCCTCAGCGATTTTTCTGAAGTCTTTTTTCTCTAGATTAAAGCCTGTGCTGCCAGAAGCCTCACCAGTGTAGGTGATTGCAGACTGTGACTGAAATATCTTCTAAACTTTCCTTTGAGAGCTTTAAGACTGAGTTTTCTTAATCTCATACTTTGAGGCACTTCTTCCCTTCCTTCTTCTTCACTCTCCTGGTCCTTTCTAAACCATTTCCAGTGTTCCAGTATCTTTTTGAAGAAAAGGCATCAATACTGAACTCTGAGCAGTAGTGATAGCTACTCTGGCTGATAAAGTAGACATTTTTCCTTAAAAACCATGAAAATTTTTAATTTAAAAAATGCTTTTGTCAAAAGCAAGTGTGTTATTGAAAAAACGACATTGATGGCAAATTTCTGATCAACTGTAATTATGATAAGGAAGCCAGAACTATCCTGATGGTGATGTTATAGGTAACGCGTCAAAACTGAGTTTTAGTAATTCCCTCTTCCTTATTTCACACAGGTACAGACTGGTTGGAAGTTCTCAAATTAATTGTGTGATTAAAAATGGGGTTGTCACATGGGACAGAGATGTTCCCATCTGTGAGCGTAAGTAGAGTTCCTTCACTGCTCAACTGCTTAAATATTACTGGGGATGGACAAAGAAGCCGTCCCATTTCCCTGCTGAGGATTTCAGCATTTCCATGCATGGTGGAGTCTGGAGAGACATTTTTTTCTCTATGTTTTCCTTCCTGCATCATCCTGTAGAAAAATTTATTCTGCCCTTTATTGCTGACCCTTCTGGCACCTCACCTTTCAACTTTTTTTCTTCCTAGAATTTTGGTTCAAAATGAATTAATTTCTTTCTCTCTTATTCTCCCTCCCCTCTACCCTTTCTCCCCCCTTCACTCCCCAGCAATACCATGTTCCCCACCTCCAGTAATAGCTAATGGAGAGCACAATGGAGTGAACAAAGAGATCTTTGCATACGGAGCATCCGTCACTTACCGGTGCCACAAGGCCAGAAGGGGCGAGAGACCTTTCTCACTGGTGGGAGATGCCTCGATTTTCTGTACAACCACAGACAACATCAACGGTGTCTGGAACAAGCCAGCCCCGGAGTGTAAAAGTGAGCAAACTGCTCCCATGCATGGGATGAGGTGTGCTCTTGCAAACTCACCAGGATGCTGCGGCAGCACCGGCTGTAGCCCCTTCTCCACTGCCCACTGCCCCGTCTGCTGCAGCTCTGTTCTGCCTTGGAACCATCTCTTTATCTTTTTTGTTACTGGAATCACCTCTTGCAGATGAGACCCTCTGAGTCGGGTAACTGCAACAGGAATTAGTGCTTCCCATCACAGCGACCACAACTACTCATAGGTTACCAAGTCAGTAGGGACATGAGAGTAGGATTTTATTAGTGTTCACAGACCAGGTGATGCATCTTACCTGCCAGCCTGTGCAGAACATAATGTCCACAGAGAATTCAGAAACCTGCTGTGGTACCTGCTGCCTTTCCCATGTTCTTTTTTATGCTTTGCCTTAATGAAAAAATGCTGGAATACCAAATAAGGAGTTAAAAAATATCATGTCATTTGGGCAGTTAATGACAAAACAAGGGGAAATTGGTTTAAACTGAAAGAGGGGAGGTTTAGATGAGATATTAGGAAGAAATTCTTCACTGTGAGGGTGGTCAGACACTGGAACAGGTTGCCCAAGGAAGTTGTGGATGCCCCCTCCCTGGAAGTGTTGAAGGCCAGGCTGGATGAGGCTTTGAGCAACCTGGTCTAGTGGAAGGTGTCCCTGCTGATGGCAGGGGGGTTGGAACTGGATGAGCTTTAAGGTCCCTTCCAACCCAAATCATTCTATGATTCTATGTCAGCCCGCTACCTTGTCATGTCTATTTTCAGTCTTTTTAGTGAACTCATGTTTTTAATACCCCCATCTCCCCTCTTGAGCATAACCACTCATTTCCTAAGTGCTGGCGTTTCCCTGTGGCAGTGGTTAACTGTGAGCACCCGAGTGTGGAGAATGGGAAACTGGTGAGTGGGTACCGGGTTGAATACACCTACAGAGACACCGTCCTGTTCGACTGCAACTTCCGCTACTCCCTGAACGGCA
>NW_010308409.1:0-12997 GCF_000700745.2 Antrostomus carolinensis
TTCTCTTCAGAGCTGGCCTCAAGTCACTCATGGCCCAGCCTATATTTGTACTTGGGGTTGTCCCAACCCAGGTGCAGGACCTTGCATTTGGCCTTGTTGAACTTCATGAGGTTAGCATGGGCCCACCTCTCAAGCCTGTCAGGGTCTATCTAGATGGCATCCCATCCCTCCAACGCGTCAACCGCACCACTCAGCTTGGTATCATTGGCAAACCTCTTAAGGGAGGCTGAGTTTATAAAGAATATTTGGTTTCCTAATTTCCACAATGATCTTATTTGTAAGCCCAGCCGCCCTCCTCTGAAAAACGAATTCAGAAAGGGAGTCTGCATGAACTGGGTCCCCCATAGAGGAGCACATCAACATGTATCTATCAACAAAACTCTTCTGACGAGATATTGGTTTTAGATTAGATTCCCTGGATTTGATGGAGATGAGACCACAAGTGCAATTACCTATAGAAGAGGAATAGGAAATGAATTTGTAATGCATTTATGAAAGAATTCATTAATGATCACCATTTATTTAATCTTATCTGAAACAAAAGAATATGGATGTGCTGAGGTTTTCTTGGGGTGTAAGTGTGTACATATAATTCGAAAGTACTTATGTTGTGTAACTCAAAAGACAACACACAGTGTGAAGTGGTCAATAAGAGATTACACTAAGCAAATTACAAACATCTGTGAAATATATTTTTGACCAATATATTTTTGATCCTGAGTATAACTGTAGATAGCTCCAGCAATTTGTGCTCAGTTTTAGCCTCTTGCGATTAAATAGGGTAAGTTACCAGCTACAGGTAATTTGTAATTTTAAATTAGTACAAGACTCATGACATTTCTCTTTTGGGACTGTTCCAGTGAGTGGTTCACTGCCATCACCTACCCATTTAAATAGGTAAAGCTGCTTTGGTCAAACTCTTTCTATCAGTTACCTGTTCCTACTCTTTCCTTGGAAGCCAAAAATGAGATAGAAAAGGAATGCAAAGGCAAACTTTTATTGACAAATCTTGATGCTTTCTGAGTTTCACTTAGAGATCTCTATAGAATTGGTTTCTAACTTAGCGATTTTAGTAATTTCTAATCTTATGCTTGTATGTACTTCTGTAGACAATAGATTATCACTGGCAATCCACATGAATCTGTATTATTCCTGTTGCTTTATAAAAATGCCTTATTTTCTTACTGACTTGCTGCACAATTTCTCACTGGGCACTGCCTGGATGAGAGCCCAGAGATGGTGACTGGATGGCAGGTGCAGGGCACTATCGAGTGAATCTGGAATTAATGCTCCCAGACTTGTAGTGCCACATGGAGTAAATTGTGCCTGTCCACAACTAGCCACTCCGTTCCCCATGAGACACCATTAAATTCTGCAGGTTTAGCTGTGTGAGTCCATAAACTGTGGGAATGGGAGTGCAGAGCTCTATTGAGTGAATCTGCTGTTGTCGGACTCATAGTGCTCAACTGACCATCACTCTGGATCTAAGCTTAGCCACTCCCACCTCCTCTAATATCTGAGGATAAGCTGGAATGCAAGGGGGTTTATTTCCTGCCAGATTGCTTTACTGCCCTTTTTATGCAACAACTACCTCACAGGAAGAAATATGAATTTATTTAAAACACAACTAATTTCAGTCTCTCACACTCACAAGCATTGAGATGCTTTTAGAAAGCTGGCCCAGCATTCAGACACTAAGACTCCTGTATACAGAGCTTCTGTCCAAGATTGCTTGCAATGATGTGAGGACAATGAAACCATTTTTTGAGCACCTCCTCACATTTCCTGGGTTCTCTTTAGGTGTGTGGTGGTGGAGCTGACTGTGATTTATCTTTTTATCCTGTCCCACCTCTGTGAGTCATCAGGATTTAGTCACTGCCTCTGTTTCAGAACTGGCTGTCATGAGAAATCACAGGAAGTTGTGTGGTAGGATCTCAATGACCTGTTACTGTAGTTGTCAGCAGTATATGTCATTTTTCAGCCCTTCTCCTGGTGTTTTGCACCTGTACGTTCACTGTCTACATTCATATCAGTGTAAATATATCTTCTACAATTTATAACAACCCTAGAAGATTGCTGGGCTTCTATTTTCTAATACATTGTAGGCACGTTGATATGTGCTGGCAAAAAGATGATAGCTACCTCTTATGATTCATAATTTTTCACCTCAGAAATCTCCTAAGCTCCTGGTAATGCCCCCAGTATTTCAGCAATACACGACAGTAAACTTTCCTCCTTCCTGGTCCAGGATTACAGTTTACTTCCTTCTACAGAATGATTTTGTCTGTAAATTCTAATCTGACCCAATCCTCACATTCTCTCTCTTTTATTGAACCATGGTGAGCTTTGTGATATGCCTTGCTACTTTCTCATCCTCCTTTATTCACTTTATATTATCCTTGTTTATCCAAGACAAAAGGAAAAACTTTGAGAGGAAAGGGGAGAGTCACTTGCTGGTGATAGGACAGAAAAAAATAAATCCTTTGAGTCTTGGAAAAAAAGTATTGCATTTACTTTTAAATTATATTCTAAATACTCATTCTGTGAGTTGTCTTAATTGTCTTTCACTGACTCTGTGGCTGCACACTTATCAAGGGCTACTTCATAGGTTAATCAGAATTTTATTTTATATTAGAGATTTCAGTTGACATTGGATAGAGACCTTGATCCAAATTCTTTGTGCAGCTTTCATAGTTGGGAGTGGCAGCTGACCCTATCCTGAGATTAACAGCATAGTGTTCAATGACAGTTAATACAAAGTTCAGTTCCACAAATCCCAGTTATGAGAAAGTCAGGATGTTCAAAGAAAAAGTTAGCTGGGCAAGAATGAGGCAGACATTTTTAAAAAGTTCATATTAATATGAAGAATCACAACTCAAAATATAATTCCTGATTCACAAAACTCTGGTGTTTCCTGTGGTCTTCTGGGGAATTCCTTAGGGTCTTTTCCTTATTATTCCCATGTACATGTTCCTCTGAAGTTAACATGTTCTGGTTTTCCATTTTCCTGGCAGTATTACATCTTGTAGCACTGTGCAGAGTCCAAAGACTGTGAGGTCATCTCATTGGGCTGGCTGGATGTGGGGGCCTCTTGGTGAGGCTCTCATGGTTGGCTTCTTCTTTTACACATGAAGTGGGTGACACAAATAATCTAGTGGCCTCTCTGGTCAGATCCATAACTCTCAGCCACATTCCAGTGTTTTCATGTTCCCCCATTTTGGTACCTGACTGACCTAATGAACTTGCCCCATCCCAAACATAATGAGAATTATCCAACAGACTTGTGAAGTCAGGGACCCCAAACCTGCCTTTTACTGTTATTACTTTCCACTGCCATTTGATGTTCAATTATTCATTTCCTTATTTCTTGTTAAAGAATGTTTTAGTCATTATATACAATTATATGTATATATATACTCAATTTATATAGATATTCATATATGTATATTTCCATGCTATATATACATGTATAAATATATGTATGTAAATTGCACCTATGTATAAATATTCACACATATTTGTACTACCTGTATATGTTTATATTGAAAGAGAAATCCATATTCCTATTAAAATGCACATATTTTTATGTATGAAGACTCCCTGCTACAAAGGAAATAGGCAGACAATCAGGGGAGGGAGTATTGAAGGACTATTGTGAATATAAACAGAAGCCTTGAAAGTAAAGCACAGGATGATGCCAGAGACCTCAAAAGTATGAATACAAGTCACAAAAGTTCAATTAGAGGGTATTAAAAAAGTGCAGCCTTGACAGCTAGGTAGAGGTAGTGTAGGGCTTGCATGAATTTTTACAGAATTGCATTAACAACAAGTTGCAGGTGCTCATGATGGAGAGCACAGGCAAGGACATCTGTAGATTGTGTATAAGAGTGTAACAACATTAACTTATTGAACAGGCACCTCGTTTCAAAATTAGATCTGCAGAATTAGTCTCTCTGGTATCCTTTACTGCTACAAATGTAAGCAGTGCTTTATTATTATGAAAGGAAAATAAGTCTAGAGGGAGCAGTGGTTAAACATGTGCCTATGGGATACAGGTACAGACTGGGAGCCAAATTTGGCCAGAGCATAACTCATCCCACCTTGGCCTATATACACAGATTTCCTGTAGATGGAAGGCAGTATATGTATGTGGATGGGGCCACAGAGCAGCATGAGCTCCTACAAACCCCAAAGAGTCTCTGTGTCCAGTCACCCCTGGGGATTTTTAGACAATATCAAACATTTCCAGAATCTTCTTCAGGAACTGAGATGGGACCTATTATGTGGCTCATATTAGGTCCCACAAATCCTTGTGGCTCAGTTATGGTTCATCAAGGTCTTTCCCAATATCCACTGCTCAATACTTCAAAAACTTTATAACACTTTTTTCTAAACATAACTTCAGTAGAGGTCAGGAAACACTGGGCATGAGCCTGAAATCTTCATCAGGATTTAGCATCTTCCTTTCTTCTGTGTGAAAACAGTTTTTTAGTAGGGTTAGTAGAGGAAAATACAGGAATGAGGCAAACAGTAAACAATTATACAGGAAATTTGTAAGGACAGTATTGCAACCAGTTATAACTTGAATTCTAAACTGCATGCTGTTTCATGTAATTGCAGTCTAGCACATAATTCAATTTGTTGGGCCCACCAAGGAAAGCAGACTAAAGCATGCATTAGTCTACTTTTTCACTTGGCATTTCTATACCCATCAAACAGTTTCAAGTAGCCTCAGAGTCATTTCACATTATGACCATTTTCCTTTAAGTTAGGCCAAGTAAGTGTGGAGAATTAAAATTAATTATTCATTGAAAACAAAGTCTGAAACATGAACAAGTTGGGCTGGTTTGCTTGTTTGTTTGTTTTTCTCCTCTCTAGGCACTTCAATTCCCCAGGCTCTGTCCTTCTCTTGTGTATGGCATTTTGAAAGGAAATGACAGATTGTAAATTCAGCCCAAAGCTGCTGAAGCATTCAGTAGAGTCAAGGGAGGCCAGATGAATTTCTTTTACGTGTCCTGCATAAGTGTGTATTATACAGTCGTTAACAACGTGAGTGATAGTCTGAAGTTTGTTGCAGCCGCAGTATGATCAATCATTTTACCTCTTTTTATACAGAATATCTCTGCACCTCCTGTGACTTCCTTAAATGCTCTTGTGCATAATCTAGTATCCTTGAGGTAAGGCAAAGCTTGGCTGTATGTTTGCAATGTTGACAATAAGCTTCAGCAATTGTAGTGTGTGAATACAGGTGTTCAGGACTGCTTGAGGTGCTGTAGAGTATCTGAGACAGCCACATGTGGTAGTTAGATGTGCCATAGGCTTGTAATAGGTCAATGGCATTGGCATGGCAAATGGAGATTCTTTCATATTTTGATAAATTTTTATCATCATGGCAGTCTGGCATTTCCCAAAAACGGTTTAAAGTACCAGAATTTGGAATAGAAAAGTTTCAGATAACCTATACAGAGGTGCTGATGAGTGTGGGCTTTGTACAAGTTTTTTTCTGAATTAGAGTCCTGCAGCCCTGGCAGAAAGATATGCTCCTCTGTCTTCCTAATGGGATTAGACAAAGTGGTTTTTCACAGAAATCTCTAGCCCTCAAGTTTAACGCCTGGCTCCATTCAGAAAGCTTGTCCTTGTCACTTTTGGTATGTTTTCACTAAAAAAAGAAAGGAAAAAGGATCAAATTGAATCTGCTCTACATATGTTTGGTTAGAACAAGTAGAGTTTTAGGAAGAAAATTGGCTACTCTGAGCTTGACCAAAAGTTGTGTTTCAATGCTTCAGTCTCTTCTCAGAGGATTTAGTAGGAGAATTGGCTGTTCCAGAATTCAAAGTACACCCTGGAATAACATACAGACACGTCCCTCAATAGCATATAGATACGGTAGATTTGGTCCCTTGAGTTACAAAGAGCACCAGAATGGGACAGGAATTATGCCTGTTCCAGTAAGCTAAACGCCGCCAGGACACATTTACCAATCCAGAACACAAGTGCTTTACAGGGCAAAGCTAAAGCTGTAGCCAAGTTTACAATGAAGCAGGCTGGGCAATGAGAAGACCATGCTCCAGTCTGATCCTGCTGAGTTTACAGGTGTACATGAATCCAGTTTGGTCCGCAATAACTCTGCCTTCAACATATTGGTGAAAGTTCTGGAAACCGAGACACAAAATCAAAGGTCCTGGGCAGATGACAAAATTATCTTTGTTAGGATCTTTTGCTACTGGCATTTACAAAGAGACAAAGATGGAAAAGGTTGATTTGGTATCCTGCAGTGGTACACAATTTAAATGCCAGCTAAGGAAGAATGCAATAACACTGTGCAAATATCTGTAAAGTGTAAATAGTTAAGGCAGGGAAGAAACAAGTCAAGGAACCATCATGAATAAGCAATTAGGAATAAAGCAGAGGACAATGTAGACTCCATATCGGGAGGTTTTCATGGGAAGTGCTGGACTCCAAACAGGAAGTTTTAATAATCAGACAGATTACAGTATGGAAAACATCTTTGGACCCTGGGAGACTGATATATAGATATACATGGCTTAAAGGAGCTGTTAAGATTTTCTGGCCTAATTTCCTTCACTGTTTACCCAGGGCTGGTTAATGTCTAGGTAAGATGGACAGGTATAAGGACCTGTTATAAAATCTTTATTCCTTTCCTAAAGCTTTTCCTTATTTACTTGTGTTTTAGGATGGTTATTTTGTCATCGTATTTCTTTTCTCATCACCTAGTTGACGTAGAAGGTACTGTTGCTCAGTATAAGAGGGGTAGATCTGTACACCTCTACTCTTTGAAGGCTGGAGGTGTGACAGACTACACTCAAGTGATTGCCAAAGGAAGACTACTACTAGCACCAGACACATGAAGTAACAATGGATTTTAGCATTTAAAGTGGACTTCACAGCATCTGCTACTTTACACCCACAGGTCACTCAGCTTCCTACAAATAGCTTCAGTAGTCTGGAACCAACCTGCTGGACACAAAAAGGCCCAGAGGAGAGGTATTAGGAGGCACATATCCAGGCTTGACATTTTTCTACTGCTGTTGATGTGGTAAGAGAAATCCCGGCAGCAGAAATGGGCAGTGAGCATCTGCAGCTCTGGAGTGCAGGATGTGGGGATGCCGCCTAGGAATGAAAACCAAAGAATACTGGAAAAACACTTCATTATTAACCATGCATAACATGCTAGTGGGGGATTATTATTCCAACCAGGTTTTTCTTTCTTCTTTTTTTTAATGTAATTCTTTCGTATGTTCATTACTTGCTAAAAGGCAAAATAACTTCCAAATCATTTGGGCTACCTGAAAGCTTCCCACAGAGATTAAGTATCTCCTGTGTGGAGTTTTCTGTGTGCACACCATCTGAACGTCAATCTTCCTTCTCCTGGAACCATGGTGGAGTATTTTAACTGGATGTCTTTATCAGATCTTTACTGACAGCCTGTCAAAGCATTCCTGGGGAATGACTCATTTGCACATGGCTTTCCTACCTCTCTCCCTTCCTTCTTTCTTTTGCTCTCTTTCTCTCTCATCTCCTTAAATTGCATGCTATAAATAGCTCTTGAAGAAGGAAAGTTTGAAAAGCAATGCATTTCATATAAATCAAGGGTAGGATGTTGCCAGTGCTGGAATTTCTTGCAGAAAAAGGTGCACCCAAGCTGGTTTTTGCATAGTTCTGACAGTTCTGACTGTCACAGTCCACCAAATCAATGACCTGTCCTCACCACTGTCATGTTTGTGATGGTGACTGGTTATCTCACTGACCATTTTCCTTCTCTTCCTAGGAGGAGAGTTTCTTTCCAATCCTGAGTATTTCTTGTTAAGCTATTTAGCTGTTGTAGTACATGAAGACCGATCTTATGAATTTTTCTCTTACATACATGTAACAGGGGGACCAAACTGTTAATCAGTACTAGGAAATGTATTTGATGCTGGCTGTTAATAGTGCTCTGATATGTCTCCTGAGATCATGAAAGGTTGAAAATTAAATTCTGGTGCCAAGGAAAAGTCTCCTAAACTTTCTTTGCATTTCAATGCTTCTGGCTACAAGTTTAAGGCCTGTAAAGAATTGATTTCTATTGAAATTTCCCCTTTGCATTGGAGGTCAAGAGCAAGCCAGTTTTTATTAAATGCATTTCCATAGGATGTATATTCTGTATCACTAGAGAAGGACTATTGCCTCCTGCAAAGGGCATCCCCCATTCCCCTCTGACTTCTGTATTCATCTCTACCATTTTGATCACCTTCTGGCACCTCCTCTTAGAAGATCTTACACATAGGTATTTCAGAACTAAGACAAATTATCTGCCAACACTCTGCTCTCTCAGATCTTTTCTGCTACTAAGTGGTGTAAGATTGAACTAATCTTTTCTCTCTCACACATCCACACTCTGTAAATTGAGTTCAAATGATTTGGAGGAGTATAAACCAGTCTGGCACCACTCTCATGAATATCTAATCAACCTAAAGACAGTTTGAACCTAAGGCTTTTGCAGATGCAGTTATTTGCTTTCAGTGTTTCTGAATTTGTTATAGTGAAGTTAATCAGAAAAAAACAATGCAAGGAGTCAAGTAATAACTGGGATCTGTTATCTCCATACAGTGACAGGAACTTTGCCAGTGATGCAACTCCTGGTGATTTGATACTTCTCCCTACGCATATAGGCAGGACTGTGCTGTACTTAAAGTAATTAATTGAAATGTCCAGAGATGAATTAAAAATATGTTAGCTTATCTAGCTAGTGACTTTCTTGCTTTATAACCAGTTTTAATTGGCAAAGGTTAGCTTTAGCCTTAGGAGGTGAGTTTTCCTCTATAGCTAGCGGAGGAGGAAAGGGCAATTCAGAGCAAAAGGCTGACAGAGGTACTGATAAATCAGCCTGAAGCTGATTAAAAAGAGAGAATGAAAGCTGATAAACATAGAACCCACTCATGGTTTAGTTCTTTGAGTTGCTTCCTTTTAAAACATCATGCATCTAGTGAGCATTTAAGCCTTTACAGAGCAAGGGGGTTTATTTCTGCCCTGCTTCTGTGCTCAGCACCTAATGCCAGGACTGTACCCCAGAAGATGATGGGGTAGCAGAAATGACAATAAAAGGCTGCAGGACCACTGGATGTCAGACTCCTGCTGCTGCCTAGGTATATTATGCTGAAGCCATGTTTGTTTGTGCTCTGTGATCACATAATTAACCATAGCAAGAGGGCGTATTTGCATGTGCTTGTTAGCAAGGATGATCTCATGACTTTGGCTTCTGGCGTGTAATTCTGTTGCCTAAATATAATTGTCATTGCCCTGGGAGAAGCTGTGCAGTAACCAAACAGACCTCTATTGGCTAACCCATCAAGATGTTCTGTGTCATATCTGCCTGATCCTTACGTATGCACTGGGTACTTAAGGCTATCTCAGATGGTAGCAGGGAATAACCACAGGGTCATAGAATTGTTTTGGTTGTAAAAGGCCTTTAAGTCCATCAAGTCCAACTGTAAACCAATGTTTAGGCAATGAAACTGTACCTCAAGCATCTATCCCACTCTGGACCCTGGGCTGTCCAGACTCACTCACAGTCAGTGAAGATCTTATCCTTGCAATCATTTTACAGAATTATTTACCCAACCAAATGAAGGAATCTAATTCAGGATAAGGCAAACAGTGGTAAAACTGTACTAACTCTAAATGGAGTCTGCAGAAGTTTCCAAGACAGAAACTGTACACTGTAGACCCACACATTTAGCTCTTTGAGATTAAAGAGGGTATTCTTAAAAAAAAATCCACAAAACCCTTGCTTGAAAAGGCACTTTCTGGTTGGGGCTTCTCTCTGGAAACCAGCTTATCGCCCATCCAGAAGCAGCCAATGTTTTTGGTTTTTTGTTGTGTTTTTTTGTTTTTTTTTTTTTTCATATTTTTGGGTTTTTTTCAGCAGAGAAAGCAGACTGAAAATAAATCGTTAATTTTGGAAATCACTGAAACCAAATGTGGAGGCACAAATAGCACTGAAAACCTGAAGAAAGCTCCTCTTGAGTAAGTCTAGTTACAAAGGAAAGAGGTGAGCCAGTGGTGAAAGTGTTGAAAAGAAGCTTTATTTCGCTATGTGCTCATTCAGCTACAAATCAAGGTAAATGAGAATGAGATACTGGCATAGTTTTTGTCATTGTTTTACAAGTGATGAGAGAAGGGGATTTTTTAATTAGAATTTTTAAAGTGAAAACTCAAGAATGAACACTTCTATCTTAAGAGACACAAGCATGATATTATCTGCAGGTATTTACATTGTAGGCAGAGACTGAAAGTAGTCCAATAAATGGTTTATAGAGTTTAGGGCGACATGCTTGATTTAATAAGGAGCTAATTTTTTAGAGAGTTTTGCAGGCTGGAGTGCAGCTCATTTGTTTCTATGGTGTTCCACTTTGTAGGATTTATCCCATATGACTATGCACATCATTGAAGAGCCTTTCAAGTGTGTTTGACTTCATCTGTCAAACAGACATAAGAGAGAGTGGCACTTGCAGGTTTCATGGACATCACAGATAGTGGAATTGGCTTCCTTCAGCTCCAGTCCCCTCTTCTCTGCCAAGACTTGTCTCTGTATTTGTCTTATTTCTCCAAGGGATATAGAAGCACTAATGACATTTCCTATAAGGAAGTCCTTTTCTTTTTGCTCTTTGCTGACAGCACTGTGGCAAGGCAAATTATTTGGAACTGATCATGCTTTGTAGCAGAAAAGAGAAAAAAGGCTTTAATTAACGTTAAAAACTTCTCTTCTGATATTTCAGAGAAAAAAATAGTATTAGACTGTAGATGAAAACCAATATGTGGGTCATTGGGTAGTATATACATTTGTTGCACAGTCCTACTCTGTTCTGGGATTGTGAGTTAGCAGGTAATAGATTTCTCTGATAATGAGGATGATTTTGCAGTTGTCCATCTGGATCAGACCTAGGATCTACCTAGAGAACTGCTGTATCTTGTACAGGTTTAAGTCAACCTGACTACAGAGGAAGTGTATAGATCTGTGTTGGAGTTTGCTGTAAAATTTCTGTGGCCAGACATGTTTTGTTTTGCTTTTTTTTCCCTGAGTAGTTAGAGGCTAGTTTAAGACTTGAAGCTTGAGGGCCTTTATTCTGACTAAAGTTCTTGGTTAGCTTTTTGCTTTTAATCTCAAAACTTTGGCTATTTTCCTTATCCATAAACAATTAATTTCACTGGGGGTTGCATCTGGCTAGCTCTTACTTTAGTGGTGCCTTGTGACCATCTGTTCTGCTGTGGAAAATGTTCATTGTCTGAGAGTGCTTTTATTTCCTATTACTTATTTTTATTTTTCCTTTGCTTATACCAGATTTTCTTTTACTTTTTAAATTTTATTATGAGCAAAGATGAACAGAATAACTCCTGGTTGCCTGCCCATACCATAGCTAGCAACAGCCAGTTAGTTTTGACTAGGATGATATTTCTGTGCTAAAATGTGGAGGAATAGACAACTCAGCACCTTCTACAGACAAACCTGATCACTCTTTCAAGCTAAACTGCATCTTCTGCTTCTTTAAAATAGTCCTGCTTTCTGCTAGTCATGTCTAGTTCTCTCCAGCTGGGAATTAAGTTCAATAATTTTGTTTTCTACAGTTACTCCACCATCTGTTGTATTTGTATCATGCATTTCCTGGCCTGATGGCAGGAACTTTGGGAAATTCATTGCACGCTGCACCTTCCAGTTTTGAATAAGCTACTTTTAAGTCATGTGTTAATATGTTTACAGGTACCTGCAACTTCTTCTCCTTGTCAGCCAGAATGCTCTGCACATCAAAGCAAAGAGCTGCATTGTTTTAAACTATTAACTTTTAACAGATCTTTAACTCATACAAGATATATCCTTTTAAAATTATGTAACTATATACTTACACCTACTTCTGAAGTTCTCAGAGATGCACTGCCACATTTTAACCCCAGGAGTGTATGAAGACTGTGGAATCAAAACTAGTAACAAAACTTGATGTCACTTGATCAAAAAATTCCAGAATCATCAAGTTTAGCAGTCGTGAGAGATGTGTTCTAGATGTCAAAGTCCAGAAACAAAAAGATTTTGTGATCATGCTTCCTTTGTGTGCTTGTGTAGCTCTCTTTTCACCCAGGTAACTTCTGTGTCAGTTAGATAGGTTCACCATAGTTGACAGAATGACAGAGGTCTCAAAGATATTAATCTCCTGCAAGTTTTATTAAAGTAGGTGTAAGGGTTGAGAGATTTATTCAGCTGTTAAAGTGAGAAGAGAAATTCAATGACTGTCCCTCCTAACATGGAGTCAGTAAGGGGAGCTCAACCCTCGCAGCACATACCAGGACCTGCATTCCTCTGCTTACACAACACACTGTGAAATTTCTGTTTTACATGATTGCTCCCAAGCAGCTCAATCCCTAAAGATTTAATAATTTCAAACATGGAGATGGTAAACAAGAAACCCCCCCCAATGTGTTAAGCATTCATTTTAAGTCTTATGACATTTAGTCAAACTTGTTATTTTGTGGGAAGAAGGGGAAAAAAATGATTACTGGATGTTGAATTCTGGGAGTTTGTGACAATGAATCTCTCTAATTTAACATGGAAATACAATGGTGCATTACTACATAAGACCACCTAAAAATAGGATGTATTGAGAACAGGGAATATGACAAACATGGAAGCTGTCTCCTCTGTTAGAACATACAATTTGTTCTCTTATGGCAGAAAAAAATAATGTAGCTCTCAGAGCTAGCCAGGGGGTCTTCACTTTCAGCTGACAAATAGTCCTATGTAAGGACAAGATATTATTGCCAGAGTATGAAACATATAGTGTCTCACTAGTTATGCATAGTTATGTTGTCTTTTCTGCCAACCTGATTGTGGAAAGAAAGGCAAATATGTCTGTTTTCTGCCATACAACTGCTGTTGGAGTAACCACATCATGGATCGAACAGGGAGTTGTATTGGGTTTGCGTGGAGATAAGGACGGAGAGAGATCACTTA
>NW_010308410.1:0-8887 GCF_000700745.2 Antrostomus carolinensis
CAGTGGGTGTAAATACGATCAGAAACCAGCCTCTGCATCAAACCAGATAGTCTCAAGGCCTCCACTCAGCCCGCAGTCTGGTTGCACCCACTGCCACATAGCAGAAGGCACAGTAGCATGCAACCATGGCAAGATCTATCTTTCTTACAGAGCACCACAGTGACAGGTCTTCTACTGACACAGAGCCATGCTGGCCCTGCTGGAGCCCCTAGAGCCACCCATTTGGTAGCCAGAGGTGTCTGGCCAAAGTGCTACGGCTGTGTCAGGCTTGCTCAGAGGTCCTTGTGCAAGGCAAAGCTTGGGGACAGCAGGCTGGAGGAGCAGAGCAGGTGAACGGCACGGAGGGTGAAAGCCACCCTGCTCTGGCACCCGCTCTGCAAACAGGCACAGGCAGGGCAGTGACACAGAGGTGACCCACAGGGACAGGACAGAGTCCGCAGGAAGGGACATGGTGGCTACAGGGCCACCATCTCACCAGGGTAACAAACTGATGGATCAAGGAATGCCACCCATGAGTCCTGGACAGGTCAGGTGAAGGGCTGGAAGCTGAGGGGTCAGGGAAGGGTGGGCAGCAAAGCAGTTACCCTCTGCACCAAAATCCTAACCTCTGCAGCACCCAAAACCCTAACCTCTGGTGGAGGCCACAAAGATGATTTGCCATCCATCGCTTGCCTAGAGCTGCTGCTTTGGGGCAGGAGAGTAGAGCAGCCAACATCTCCAAAAGTCTGTGGTTGGGAGGTGGGAGAGCAGCATGGGGAATTTAGCATCAGGTTGCTCTAGGCGCTTCTAGCCAGACTCACCCTGCCTAAACCTCCCCAACACACAACCTGAGGGCACTGGGTGTTAAAATGATAAGAAACAGGGAGCACGGGGAAAAGTACTCAAGAAAAACTCTTTGGTGAGAGTTATGGCATGGTTATGGCATGGTTACCTCATGCCTCCTGGCATGGAGGATGAGGGGAACCAACAGCGGATCTGGCTGATCCTGGGCAGGCTCTGCCATCTCCAGTTAGTGCACAGGAGAAGGTGCTCAAGTGAAATAATGAAATCTGGACTGGGAGAGACAGGGATCTTCTGGAGAGAGTCCAGTGGAGGCCACAAAGATGATGAGGGGCTGGAGCATCTCCCGTGTGAGGAGAGGCTGAGAGAGCTGGGACTGTTCAGCCTGGAGAAGAGCAGCCTGAGAGGGGATCTGATCAATGGCTATAAATATCTAAAACATGGGGGCCAATGGATGGGGCCGGGCTCTTCTCGGTGGTGCCCAGTGACAGGACAAGGGGCAATGGGCACAAAATGGAACACCAGAAGTTCCAGACAAACCTAAGGAAAAACTTCTTTACTGTGAGGGTGACAGAGCCCTGGAACAGGCTGCCCAGGGAGGTTGTGGAGTCCGGAGATGTTCAAACCCACCTGGACACTCTCCTGTGCAACCTGCTGTAGGGAACCTGCTTTGTCAGGGGGGTTGGACTGGATGATCTCCTGAGGTCCCTTCCAACCCCACCATGCTGGGATTCTGTGATGTGCTCTATGACTCCAGCAGTGTGGTAACCCCATCCCAGCAATGCCCACTGGAACCCTGCACGGCAACACAACAGGACCACAGCTCATCTCCACCCTCTGAGAGGCAAAGTATCTGCTCTCCAACCTGGGGCACCAACATTTTCCTACAGCCCTTCCCAGAAGCACAGGCAGGTCGAGATATGTTGCAGGGCTTGTTAGCCTGGCCTCTGCAAGGACCACCTCTGCACCCAGAAAAGTTGGGCTGTTACAGAGCTGCAAAGATCAGGTCCAAGGTTCAGCCTCTCGTATCAGCAGCTGTCAAAGGGGAAAAACTGAGGCAATGGCCTTGGATGAAAGGCCTGATTGCTTTAAAAGCACTGTTGATTTAAGGAGAGACAGATCAGGGGTTATGAAACCTCCATGTATTCTTCTGCCTGGGTTTGTTCACAAATAAGGAGAGGCTGAAGTCGCTTGGTTTGTTCAGCCTGGAGAAGAGGAGACTGAGAGGAGATCTCCTGGGGGTCTAGAACTTCCTCCCAAGGGGCAGAGGAGGGGCAGGTGCTGATCTCTTCTCTCTGGCCACCAACCAAAGCCAGGAGCAGAGGGAATGGCAGGAAGATGTGGCAGGGGAGGGTGAGGTTGGCCATGAGGAAAAGGTTCTTGAGGCAGAGGGTGGTGGAGCACTGGCACAGGCTCCCCAGGGAGGTGCTCATGGCACCAAGCCTGACAAGATTCCAGCAGCATTTGGCCACCATGTGCCCTCAGGGACATGGTGTGAATGTTGGGCTTGTCCTGTGCAGGGACAGGAGTTGGATTTGATGGCCCTTGTGGGTCCCTCCCAGCTCACAGCATTCTGGGATTCGATGATTCCCCATCTGCCAGCTCTCTCTGCCTTTGCTCAATGTTGGGAAGCTTTTCCCCTTGGAGCTTTGCTGTCCCACTCCGCAGAGCACAGCTGGCACACAGCAGCTGGCTGCGGGAGGACTGGAGACACCAGCACTCCCAGTGTGTGACACACACATCCAGTCAGAACTGCTCCATGAACAAAGGCCCAACTCACCTCAACACAGAGCAGGTCTCCTCCAGGCAAGTCTGTCCCGTCCTGTCCTGTCCTGTCCCACTGGAGTCCAGGCAGGGAATCCACAGAGTGCCAAAGAGATACAGCAAGAGTTAAGGAAAAAAATTCTTTCCCTCCTCCTCCAGTCCCTCCCCCAGTTGTCACCCAACTCTGGTGTGGGTGGTGGGATGGCTGGAAGGGAAGTCCATCAGCGGGGTGAGAGAACTTTCTCCCCAGCCCCCTTACAACATGCACCTCTCCAGACCTCCAACTGTGGCCCTGACAGGGAAGCAACACAGGAAATCAGCCAGGGTCAGGCAGGGTAAAGGCCCCAAGCGTGCAAAGATCAGGCACAGCAGTCCATGGAGGTCTGCTCCAGGTCCACTCCAGGTCCTCTCTACCCCAGTGGGAGGGAGCTCTCCCACTGCAGACCCCATGGCATGACCCCACTGCTCTGGGGCTCCGACACTTGAGTGGGATAGTGACATCCATTAAAATCATCCTGAAACCTGCAGAATGAATCATCTCCATCTCCAGGGGCCCCAACACTAAACCTGCCTCAGCAGCCATGCTTGAGGCTCACCAGCACCATCAGGAGATGGAACACAAGGCAGAGAGAGGGTGGAGGGGGGATATTTGTCCCAGGCTGATGCAGACCCCTCCGTGCCTGTGCCCTGGCAGCTTGCGTGGTGTCCATCTCAGTCCTCATTCGCTTTTCCAGGGTGTCCCCAAGACCAACACCAGCAGCAGACATTCCAGTTATGACATTTTCCTCAAGACAGCTTGTGCTGGTTTCACTGGGCTGGCAGCCAAACCCAGCCACTCACACACTGCCCCCACCCAGGGGATAGGGGAGAGAACTGGGGGGCAAGGGGAAGGAGACTCCTAGGGGGAGAGAAGAACAATTACATCATTGACATAAAAGAAAACTTAAAATAATATTGACAACAATAGTAATAAGATATGCAGATGAGCGATGCCCAGTGCCATCGCTCACCACCCGCTGACCAAGCCCGGCCCGTTCCCAGATCACGATCCCGCAGGAGCAAACCGCAATCCCGGGAGAGCCAGAGCCCGAGCCAAAGCCAGAGAGAGCAAGAGAGGAAGAGCCCCTCATGGATCTCCTGCCCATGGGGGACAGGAGATGGAACAGCCCCTTGGCAGAGCCCAATGCCCATGGAGCTGATCCATTGCAATATTCCTCACCCCTGAGATCTCAGCACCTGCAGATTAGCAAAACACAAAGTCCTTCAACTTCCAGAGACAACTGGAAACATTAGTATGTTACCAACCTTCATCTCCTACCAAACCCCAGCTGAACCCAAACCCCAGCGCTGTTCCAGCTGCTGAACAGACCCAGCTCTGGCCCAGCTCACACCAGGCCACAGTTCAGCTCAGCTTTATTTTTTTTAATGGTATGTTTAATGCTATTACTGTTTTGTCTGTTTGCTTTGTCTGTTAATGTGGCTGCCAAATTCCTATCCACCTTTTCAGGTTCAACCACAGCAGCAGGTGGGATGGAAGCCGGGACACATCCAGCACATGCTCTGATCCTCTCCCCTGTGTCAGAGCTCTCCAGATGAGCATCCCCCAGCCCCCTCCGTGGGAATCCTGGGAGCTGACAAAAGCCCTCACCACCACGGAGCAGGGAAGTGGCAGGGGGGGCAGGCTGGGAGAGCAGGAGAAGAGAAGGCTCCAGGGAGACCTTCTAGTGGCCTCCCAGTACCTGAAGGGGCTCCAGGAAGGGTGAGGAGGGACTTTGGCCAAGGGCAGGGAGTGACAGAACAAGGGGTGATGGCTTGAAAGTGGCAGAGGGGAGATGGAGCTGAGATGTGAGGAAGAAATTCTTTGGTGTGAGGGTGGTGAGACAGTGTCCCAGGTTGTCCAGAGAAGCTGTGGCTGCTCCTCCCTGGAAGTGTTCAAGGCCAGGTTGGCTGAGGCTTTGAGCAACCTGGTCTAGTGGAAGGTGTCCCTGCTGCTGGCAGGGGGGTTGGGACTGGATGAGCTTTCAGGTCCCTTCCCACCCAAACCACTCTGGGATTTACAACCTCAGCTGACACTGCGGAGATGCTAACAGGCTGCTTCTTCCCTTGCATGGTCTGGGATCAACATCAGAGGGGCCAGGCTCCATCTTCTGCCTTTTGAAGGTTGTCTCTGACATCCTAAAAGCCTGCAAGGTGAACATCACCTGCTGGCTACACAGCACAGGCACTGCAGTGCCTACTGATGAAAGGCAGCACCACTGCTCGTTCTGCCTTGGGGGGCTGGTGTGACCCAGCAGAGCTGGGGTAAAGGTGCAATAGAGATTTATCTAGATATGAAAAAAGGATTGAGAGAAGCCTAGGTAAGCAGAGCTGACCTACAAACTTGATTTATCCACACTGAAGTGTTTCACAGGAACATCACAGGGTTTTGGTTTGGTTTTTGCAAAACTGTAGATGGGAAATGACCTGTGATATTAAGGTAAAACAAGACGAAAGTCAACCGAAATGAAAGCTTCACCCAGCAATGTGTGAAAATCATTCCCCAGCAGGAAAAAAACAAAACAAATCAAAACAAAGCGCTGCTATTTCTGTTTCCCAGCCCAGAAGGTACCAGAAGTTACACACTTGGGCTTCAGAGTTTCCCATGAGGCAATAATTCATTGTGTTTTTAAATGGTGCTATGGGCATGGGGCACCTTCATCCCACCGTGACAACCTCCACATCCCCATTTTCCTGAAAATAAAAGGTTGAATTCTCAGGCTTAAAAATTTCTGGGCAAGATGTCACGTCTGGAAGTTTCAAATATATTAATTTCAGATTTAGTCCATCAACCTTCTCCATCAGCAATACAGAATACACTTGACTGATATTTCAAGCCAGGCATCACAGGTTTCAACACTTTGTCTTAAATTCGTCTTAGAAATAAGACATTTATTTAAGAAAGTCCATCAAAACCTGAGGTTTTCTTCCTTATCTGACCTGCCTGGTTCATCCAAAGCTTTACAGCAAAGGGGTCATGTAAGAACACAAGCTGGGGAGGTTTACTGGCTCATATATGACCAGATCCCACATGCCCAATTCACTGGACACCAGACTATTTTGAAACAAAGCAAGTCACAAGCTTTTCAGCAGACTCCCATTTTGCCTACACGCAGCTGAGCAGGCTTCCTACATCAGCCAGATTTTGGAGGTAGCTGTGGACAATTACTCTTTTCTACTGGGGTTAAAATATCTTCCTACTGGGCCAAACCTTTTATAGATATTACTGAAAAATGAAACTATAATTCCGTTCAAAGATTAGAATTACATGAATAAAAATATCTGTTGCTGGAGCTTCTAATATGATTCACAGAAAAAGCCAACAGAAAAAAAACCCCAAACCTTCTGCATCAAACTCCATTCACTCATTTCTAGAAGCAATTTCTACCAGCCAGTACCATTTCCAAGTGGCAGGGCACCTGGATGGCTCCATCCTCCATCACACTGTGGGTCTCTTTCAAAAGTGACTTTCCCTGCGTGTCCAAGTTCTTTCCTGCCTCAGCTTACACATCAGCACCATGAAGCACTGCGGCAGCTGGGGAATCTGGAGCTTCAAGACCTTGAGGCTGCCTAAGAAAGCTGTGACAGCCGGTTCAGCCCTGACCTCACTCTCCCCAGTCCTACACCATCAGCATGTCCAGTGTTCTCCAGCATCAGAAACCTGATTGCTGAGGTTTTGATGGTACAGGGCTGACCACAGAGGGGTTCACCCATGGTTGCACATGTAGCCTAGCAAAGGAACCCGCCTGTCCCAGAGTCCCCAGCCTGGAAAATAGACTGGGAAATGGGAAAACAGTCTGGAAATGAGATGAGGTTTCCACAGCTATTTTGAAACAGAGACAATGAATCCACAGATGACTACAGAGCAGTGGGCTCTCTCTCTCTCTTGGAGGTGAAATCTGCACCATCACCAACCCTCTCAGCAGCAATCCTTGGTGCTCATCAGAGTTTCACAGTCTCTACAAGGGAAAGTTCGTGACCATTTTCCATCATCGACCTGTCTCCCATCTTAGGTCACCAGGCTTCAACAACACTAAACTGAGGAACACCAAGCCCAGGAACACCAAGCCCAAGGACTTACCATTGCCTAGAAGCCTAAGCCAGTAGGTGCCACTACTGGGGCTGCTGTTCCCTGGGGGAGGCAGCTGCCTGCAGAGAGACAGGTAACTGGGTGGGAAAATAGTGGGGTCATCATGACTACTGGACAGGTAGCCACCGACATGTGAGCAGAGCCAACCAGCCACCCAGCTCAGAGGATCTCCCACAGCAGGAGTGATGCTGTGGTGGTGGCCGAGGTCCTGGGGCCACCTCGTGGCTAGTGACATGGATTGCTTCCATCGGTGCCTTTCTCTAGGAGCCTTGGCCATAGCGTGGGGACCACTCGTGTCCGTGTGTGCCTGGGGAAGCTGAGCATCTCCAGCCGCTCACTCAGTTCTGCCCGAGCTCCAGCTTCCTCAGGGGTTCCTGGGAGCCATCCAGCTTCCCAGGGTTACGTGTCCTCTGGCTGCCCTCCTCAGATGCTGGGGCTACAGCACTTAAAATATGAACTCTTTGATTTATTTATTATTATTATTATTTTTACCCAAACAGCCTGGAAACAAGGGTCCCTGCTATTTGTTGACATAACACGCAGATCCTGCTCCAACCACACAGCTCTTCTCTCCATGGGCAGGAAAACCAAAATGACCATCTCTAGAGCAGTCAGCACAAAAACCACACAGACCTGCAGAGACAAGGGGAGGGTTCCCGTGACCCTTCACTTGCACAAGGAAAACACAACCCCACGCACTTCCCTCAGACCCCAGGAACAGCCCAGTGACTCATCAGCCAGATGACACTTTTGGTTGGGAGCTGGTGATGGCTCCAGCAGAAGGTGGCATTACATTCTCTACACCACATAGATACCCCAAGCCTACCACTTGTTGGGGCCTTCAAACTGCTGTTCCTTGTCTTCCTTCCTACTCTAACCAAGCTTCCTCTCCCTTGGCCACTCTCCCATACCAACGTGCCAGTGGAACAGAGGATCCAGAGCTGAACACCCAGCACAGCTCTGCTAACACCCATCCTGGCTGTGAGCAAGGGATACTGGAGACAAAACTGAGACAGAGCGGATCTAGAGGGGAAAACCAAGGATTTAATGGAATGAATGAATGAATGGAGAAGCTCTCAAAGTCCACTCTGGGGGCCACAACACTGAGACCCTGACACTCTCCACTCCAGGATCAGTCCTTCTTTTCTGCCCACCAGAAGGCTGGGGATGCTCAGGAACACCAGTGCTTGATCTGCCCCTTCACAGCCCTCTCCAGAGAGAGGATTAAGGTGCATTGGTAAGTCCTCACAGACCATCTCCACGGCAGCTTCTTCCTCAGCCCCTCAAATCTTCCAGGACAGGCAGCTCAGCCCAGAAATCCCCATCTCCTTGGCAAGTGAAGAATCCTTGCGCTATCCAACAGTTGGTAAAGGCTGTATAGAAACCATCCTGGGGGGAGAGGTGGAGACCCACACCAGTCCTAGCAACGAGATTCGAGCTCTGTCAGCATCAGGAGGCCAGATCTGGTGGAGGGAAAGGACCGTTCCATGCCCGGCCTGGAAGGCAAGTCCTCAAGTGGGCAGGTGAGTTGGCGGAACCTCTGGAAAGCAAAGGCAGGTATTGAACACAGCTGTAAGGACAAAAAGTGACCTGGACCCTCCCCTTCCACTCATGGGTATCATCCAGCCAGCCAGAAAGGGCTGCAGATCCGATCCCTAAATACTAGAGATGTCCCAGATAAGGACAGTCAGCACTTCAGAAACTGAAGGGATAAACTCATCTTTGAACCACTTGTCTCAAGACAAGCACCTGAGACACGGGAGGAAATCTCTGTCCTCCATTTGCTCCAGACCAGGGCTGGAAAGCTGAAGGGTGGTTGGTGCCCAGGTACCTCCAGGTGACCCCCTCCATCAGCACACTGCAAAGCAAGAGCCTGAGCACACAGAATTGGCTTTAACTGGGACAGCGAGTGTGTAATGGGGCTACCCTCTATGCCACGTAGTGTGGTCCTTGCTGTGCTCCTCCAGCTGTGCCCACTCCTCCTGTCCATGCTGGACACGGGGATGAGGGGCTTGTGGTTGTCATACCCCACTCCTGAGCACTTGCAGGAGGCAGAGAGTGGGTGTGATCCTGGGGTATCAGGATATCTGTGAAACCTCCAGAGACATGGCAGGGATGGGAGCTTCTTCCCTGTGAGGGTGCCAGAGCCCTGGGACAGGCTGCCCAGAGAGGGTGTGGAGTCTCCATCTCTGGAGATGTTCAAACCCACCTGGACAC
>NW_010308410.1:8902-12244 GCF_000700745.2 Antrostomus carolinensis
GAACCTGCTTTGGCAGGGGGGTTGGACTGGATGATCTCCTGAGGTCCCTTCCAACCCCACCAGTCTGTGATTCTGTGGGATGCCTATCTGGAGTAAGGTCCAGTTTACCAGGTCCCTGGTTCTCCCAAGTCACATTCAGGGCAGCCAGCAATGGGTCACAGCAGCTCCAGGAGCTGGGCAGGTCCAGGTCATTGAGACTCAGCTGCCTGCAATGCCCATGGGATCTGGAGTTTTCTCAGAGCAAGTCCCCAAGCCTCACTCAAGGGCAGCTTCCAAACTGACTCAAGGCACTGGAGAACATCTTTATTCTCTCCATCTAATGAACTTTTTCCTAATGCTGCTTGTAAAGAGACAGAAGCAATAAACAAAGGCCACCAAGAGGCAATAGTCAACTTGGAGCAGCTCTCCAGACAGGCAGAACTTACTAAAACCAACAGTCAGTTATAGCAATGGACTCGTTCAATCGATTTATTCTGGGATCCCCACAACACACAAACGATCCCCCTACAAGGCTGGACTTCAACAGAGAAGCACAGCCCATATCCTCATCCCAGAGCACCAGCCTCACCTCTCTGAGGGAACCTTTGATGGTGGAGAGTTTGTAGACGACCCAGAGAGGGATGCACACCATGGAGGAGAGGGCCAGCAGCCAGCCCAGGGTGTCTCCCCACCACGGGTACACGTACTTCTTGTTGTAGGTCAGCGGGGTGTATTTGACCAGAGAAAACAGGAAGGTTGCCTGGCAAGGTGGAAGAAAGCAAGAGAAAAAGAGCAAGAAAATCAACACCATTATCCAAGAGACGCTTTCCTGATGAGTCCGCACCTGCAGAGAGTCTCGTGGTAACACAGAGCTCCCCAGGACAGCAACAGAGGAGACACCAGTCAAGCAAGCTTTGCTGTGCAGCACTGGGCACAGCAGCAAAGAGCTCACCCCACCAGCAGACACCTCCACCACTGCTCAGCCAGGCCCCTCTCCCCATTGTTTAGCCCCACGCTTGGCCCCCAAAGCCACAAACACACACAGAAGAACATGCTCCCAAAGTCCAGGTCACACCAACCCCCTACGCACAGCCCTCTGTATCTAGGTAGGTATCTCTATCTCAGAGGCACCCAGCTCCATCCCCACAGCTCCTCCTCTTCCTGTGGCCCCTCACCATGCAAACTGCCGGGGTGATGAAGAGCCAGCAGTATTTGATGATGGGCCACGGCCGGTAGCCGATCATATCTTCAATGTTATCATAGAAACGCTCAGCACCTGCAGAAGAAGGGAAGGATGACTTGTTGCTACCAGGGAAGGAGGGCAGCAGGGTCTGCATGGGGAGGACTCTGCATCACCACTCTTTGGGTGCTCCCCAGAAGAGGAGGAGGCAGTAACTTCAGCATAGCCAACACCCCAGTGCAGGAGCTCACCAGGAGTCTGGGCAGCTTCAGCCTTTGTCCTGGACTAACATCCTCGTGGCCCTCAGAACAGTCTGGTGGGTCAGCAGAGCCAGCCCTTCAGCTGGTATCTCTCAGGTTAGGATCTAAACCCAGGTGTTACCCAGCCCTCGTGAACATAAAAGCTGAGAGAGGGCTCTCAAAAAATGTTTAGAGGGTCTCAGATTCCTCTATACACAGGTTGGGAAAAGATTTCCCAGCTAGCTCCAAGTGCCCAAGAAGCAGGGGGGGGCCTCAAAAGCAGGAGCACACAGGAACACATTGGGGATATCTGCCAAGCAGGTGCCCCAGATCTCCTTAGTCAGCTGAGTCCATGGGCACCAAAGCAAGGGTTTAAAGATCTGCCTTGCACTGCAAAGCAATTGCCAGGAGAAGCTATGGACCAGCAATTTTTAGGATAGACCAAGTGAGAACCTGAGAGACCAGAGCTGGGGATCCTCCCTGGGTTCATACTCACCATAGACCCAGGCGATGCAGAGAGTCTCGAAGATGGCCACAAAGAGCAGGCACATGCCGCTGGCAGCATAGTAATCAAAGAGCTGGAAGACGTACATCCCACCCTGGGATGGGCCAAGCGGGCAGCGAGGTGAGGTGGGGAGGGAGAGAGGGGAGAGGATCAGGCACAGGCAAAGAGCTCCAGCCAGAGCAGGAAACAAACTCAACGTCTTCCCCAGAGCTGGAGGCACCTTTGTCTCTCTGGGGCAGAGCAACAGCAAAGGCCACGTCCATCCTTATGCTCAAGGATGGAGCTCACCAGCAAGCTCCAGGCCTCAGTACAGACCCCACCACCATCCACCAGGTCTCCCTCTGTCAGGGGGGTAACTCAGACCCAGCAAGAACTGTGCTTGTGGTGACCTGAGCCCAAAATACCTCTGTGAGCATCACCAACCCGACCAGATAGGAGAGGATGGCGACCAGCAGGATGAGGGTCTCCCGGCGGTTCTTCTTGCGGAAGATGGTGGGGTACATGTCTACAAGAGCGGTGACAAGGCTCTCCACACAGACAAACTGCAAAGAGTAGAGATCCCACCACCTTTAGCCCATCCTGACCAGGTCCCCAGCCCTGCTGTCCCCCCACCTCAGCCAAATTCAAGCCTGTTCCCAAAGGGACGGTGGCTTTTACCTGGCTGGGAAACACCCTGCACCTGTGTCTTTACCTGGCTGTCCAGTCCCAGCAAAACAACCATCAGGAAGAAGAAGCAAGCCCAGAGCGGGGAGAAGGGCAGCATGACCACAGCCCGAGGGTAGGCGATGAATGCCAGGCCAGGCCCTGTGGGGTGAAGGGCTTTCAGAGCAGGCAGCAGCATGGCACCTCATGGCCAACACAGACCCTCATGGGGCAACCACCCAGCCTCTCGCTCCAGTTATCCCAGTACCACACAGGAAACCCAGGCTGCTGGAGGGGTGGAGGAGGTCAGTGCAGAGGGAGGAAAAGGGAGCACAGCACAGCAAGCTACAACTGCATCACTGTCGTGAGGGCTGGGAGCCAGAGCAAGCCTCCGAGCCCAGAGGAGCAGAACAAGCTGGGACAGATGCCATGCAGGTACCTCACCCCTGCTACAGAGAGGCAGCAGCTGCCTGACCCTGACAGGCAGCTTATATTGACCCCAAGACATGGGCCATGTGTCCTGGTGTGAGCTGGGCCAGAGCTGGGTCTGTTCAGCAGCTGGAACAGCGCTGGGGTTTGGGTTCAGCTGGGATTTGTTAGGAGAGAAACGCTGAGAACATCCCCGTGTTTTTGGTTGTTGCTGGAAGTTGAAGGACTTTGTATTTTGCCAGTCTACAAGTGGAAGACCAAAGGAAGGGGTGAGGAATATTGACATGGATCAGCTCCATGGGCATTTGGCGGATGGTGAGCAATGGCAGTGGGTATCGCTCATTTGCATATTATTATTATTATTATTA
>NW_010308411.1:0-10049 GCF_000700745.2 Antrostomus carolinensis
ACTTGGTTATGTCTTCATAAAAGTCTACAATACTAGTACAATAGTCTACACTATTAGTACACCCATTAACCATGCTCTTGTTCAAGCTGCTCATTCATTTTTTGTTAACCTAACTTAATGTTCTTGAGATCCAGTTTTAAAAAATGCAGAGTGCTTATGGCTGCAACTACAGCACATAAAGTTTTTGCTGTCAGCCCAATAGCAGAGAGAATGTAAGTATTCTCAAAAAATGAGATGGGTGGTATCTCAACTGGGATATCCAAAATCAGTGGAAACTTTTGACCTCACATGTCCTATGCTATGTATGTAGGCTGTGGTAGTCCTATTTTGCCTGACGTGTTCTTACTGCAGCAATGAGCTCTATTGGAAAGGATAAGGGCACTGTTAGTTTTGCATTCGCTGTAAAGGGATGTGGCAAATGGGAAACTGCTCTATACCTGAGATGGCAAGCACTAGATACCAACTTCTACAGTGGATCATAAAAGAAACTAGAAAATGCAGTATATATTTACACAAAAATTGAATGTTCACAGATGTGCTATTATTCCCTGTCATGACCTTACAATATGTCTTTTACCATTACATTTTTATAGGACATATGTGTGAAAGTATGTCTCAGAAAGAAATTTCATGTGGGGGAAAAAGTAGATATCAGAAGTTTGTTTGCAGTCTCTTCCATGTCTCAAACAGCTTTTGGCTTCCCACTGATTAGGGCAGAGAAGAGAGGAATCCCTGCGGGATTGTGGTCCCACTTGCCTTGAGCTGTTCTCAATTCGTCCTCAGTGTAAAGGGCTGAGCAGGAAAAGATCATTCACCTTCAATTGCTGCAAGACGCAAACCTGTAATTGTTATACTCAGTGTGTCTTGGTTTCCAGTGCAGTCTTGAGGTGAAAACTGTTGCAAATATAAAGGTATATTTTCATAGAAGTAAAGGGTTTTTCTTATTCCTGTATCTCAACGTTAATGGCAGTTGAGATACACTGAAGAACAAGCTATTGAATGAGTTAGTACAACATGAAAATCCTGTGAGTTTTACTGGAGCAGGGAGAGAGCAGAAGACAACTTCTCCCTTCAAATACAGAGCATAAAATTTGCCCAACCACTGGTAAGAGACTGGTCCTAGCAGTCAGGGAAGTGTCACTATGCTGGCCTTGTCCAGTATGGTTTTACTGGGGAAATGTCACTATGCTGGCCTTGTCCAGTATGGTTTTACTAATGTATTGTCTGCTTTCTCTTCAAGTATATTGAACTGATTTTAAATCAGTACTTGAGCTTGTGCCATTTCCTACAGCAGGGCTTCTCGCTGTCTGAGGACAGTTCACCTTTTCTGTACCTCCCTGCAGTCATGTCTTTGGTTTGCTGGAGTGATGGACATTCTTCTGGTGGACTGGCTGCTGGAGAAACATGCCTTGGGGCTCTTTCATTGTGTAAGTGCAGGCAAGTGGTGGGACGTGACTATTTGACCCACCATAATGCTGTTCCTCAGCACGTGGTGCACCACTTCCTCCATGTACTGGGCAGGAGAAGACCAGCACCCCCTTGCTGTTTGGCCCAGAGGGGGATCCCCAGGGACTGGGGCAGTTCCCCACCTCTCTGGTAGATCCGGGGATGCTCAGCTCAGTCTTGTTGATAGCAGCAGCCCGATAGCCAAGCTGAATGATGTCCCATTGCTGCATGTCAGGCCCCCTTCTCCAGAGCAGGCCTAATTGCTTCCTGGGCTCCAAAAGCCGACGAGGTCTCATGGACTTCTGTAAAAGATTGCAAATCTCTGGCCTTTGTCCAAAACTCAGACTAAAATAATAGCTGAATGTCTTTTAAAAGTCTTGAAACCAAGGACAACATGCGTCAGCTCTCCTCTTAGGACTCCTTTTGTAAGAAACTCCTCTTTTGTTTGTTTAATGTAAGGGCAGAAAAAGAAAACCAAAGTTTAATTTAACCTTATCAATACACTAGTACCTATGGTTTTTGGCTGATGGTACTGTCTGTATTTGGCGCAATGGTCAAGATGGAAACAAAATCAGCAGCACACTTGATCTCTGCAGATTTTTGATTTGGATTTATAAAAGACCCTGAAATAAAAAAAGCAAACCTATTGTTTGAAATCAGTCTTGCTTTCACATCATGTTGGCCTTACTGTTAGTGATAACATTGAATCATGCAGAATTTTGGTCAGAATTTGACAAAGATTGGACTGTTTATTCTTTTCTGTTCTCTTACATATATATCCATTGTTTGTAATTGGAGGAATAGAGAATGTTGTCTTCACTGAAATGAAGCTTTTACTCATTTGTCTGTGGAAAAAGTACTTTTTCTGTGAATTCAGACTTTTTACTTTATTGGTAATAAAAATGCAATTTTCCCTTGCTGATACTGTCTATGCAATGTACTTTTACAGTGCTGCTGCCATCCTGTTATGAATACTCTGGGGAAATTGTGACATACTTGTTAAGAAGCCTGTAGGACTTGCAAATCTGTTTTCTGCTTTGTTATGTTTTGTTTGTGTGTTTTTCTCTTTTTAAATTTATGCTGAGGGTGTGTTGCAAACCAAACTCTGTAACCAAACCAGTTACAAAGCAGGAAATTATCTTTCTCTACCTGAAACTCCTTCATCCAGTGGGAATCTGAGACTTTTGGCCAGCTCTAATCCAGACACCTTTGAAGCATGGGTCAAAAATCTGCATGTGGTATTGCTACCTCCTTTGGCATATTAAACCATAGTTTTCAAGGTACCCTAGATATATATAATTTCTCATTTCTTACTCTCCCCTTTGCATTTCAGAACAGTCTTTTCTCTGTTTCTGCTTAAAAAAACAGAACATGTAGTTTATTTGTATTTTCTGCTCCAGTTACATGGGTGAGTATCTCTTTTAGTTTGAGTCCAAGTTGTTTGCTTCCTGGGCTATTTTCTTTTTACTCTCCTCCTAGGGGTTTGTAGCTGCATTTCCTACAGAAGCAGAAGACTGGAAAGCCTTCTAAGCCAGAAGAGCTGTTGTCTTTTCTCTTGTTGAAGTAGGATTTTAATGAAAGGTTTTCAACGCAATGAGTGAGGAAGACAGACTTAGAGTCATCATTGCTTTTGGGCCACCTTCCAACGTGAAAAACATTTCTACTTTGGTCTTTCATATAGTCTCCTATTTACCCTCTGGCTACTTTCCTCCCCAATTCTTCCCCTGAAAAACTGGGTCAAATAGTGTCCTAATACTTTTGTATGAATTTCCAAGTCACAGAAGTATATATTCTTGTTGGAAGAATCTATTTTTAAATTTTAAATCCTTAGCTTGGCATTGCCAGATTACCATATGGAACAAGTTCTAATAACCAGCCAAGATATAAATAAATTCAGCAAGAACATTAAGAGCAAAAAACCCAAGAAATCCCTAATCTTCCAAGCAGCCTGTCAGGCACCACTTTCATTCCAATGGGGAAAAGAAAAGTAGTTTGGAAGAATAAATATCTGCAGTTAAAATGACAACTTTCAAAGTTAATGTATGTGAGACAAACTCTGTCAGAAGATGTTTTCCCCTCACATCTCTGAAATTGTATCCTGTTCTTTCTTACCCTGGCTGTCCCATTCTTCATAGGACCAACTGTACAAGAGTTTAAGCAGCACTTTGAAAATTCAGCCTACTTGTTGGGTGGTGTTGCTTCTGTTTTCTGTGCACTGGGCTGTGATTCCTCATTTCACACATTGCTAACAAACTGCAGTGGCTCCAGAAAGCTGCATCATATCATACCTAAGCATGCACGCATATAGTGACAGATTTTCCATTGACATTCAAAATTTTGGGTACATGGGGCTCGTATGGTGATAATACACACGTTTGTTTATTTTTTACTACATCTCTGAGCCGAAGAGTGAATAATGCTTGTTACTACAGTCCAATGACTAGCTTGTGTTATCTGTGTGTAATACGCAAGGATTTTGTTCAAAGGTAGCAGAATTATAGCTGGAAAGCCATCCGTGATTTAAAACCAAAACTCTTCAGACTTCTGCTATGTCTTGACCCAATTCTAGCTCTACTGTTTGAAGGTCTGCGTGAGCTGTCTCTGTCTGTGCGACAGCAGTAACGTGGTGAAAGGCTTTTCTTGTGCTCGTTTGAGATGAAAGCAAGCATTAGCCTGAATCTTCTGAGATTCCACAGCAGAGTTACACCATCCTAAAAAACTTCTGAATGGTCACTGCTATGAAGCAGTTAAAAAACATTTTGTGATTAATAGTGGTAGATAAGTTGCAGGGTCAGGCTTACCTGCTCTCTAGTGGGGCTGCTGCCAATGATTCTGTGGAAATGGTGAAGGCTGCCAAAAAATAATGCATGAATGAGCAATTCAGAGGCCCAGCAGATCTGTGGAGTTCACAGCAAAGCTGTTTTCTGTCCAGGCAGTAGCATGTTCAAAGTAGCCAGTTCCCATTTCCAGACATCATGGCACACATCCTGATTTTTTCAGGACTCTGGTGCTTCCAACAGGGTTTTTGTTAGAGGAAGTGTTCATAATTTTCATCATTTCTGAAAAAAAAAAAAAAATCTGTATTGCTGGAAAGAAATCTAGCTGAAAGCAGGGCTCTGTTGTTTTTTTCCTCCCACTAGGCTAATAAAAAGCTGCTTCTGCTGCATCTTCCTCTGAGTGGCCTCAGCACAACACCCTTGGAAATAAGGATGACTCATCTTGATGGGGGTCTTCCTGTTGGGATATTGGAAATAAACACTGTTACTGCAGGGGACTTAAAGTACAGTAATTTGGATGATGAAACTTGAGGCATTGCTGGGTGAGGAGAAGCTGCAATCAGAAAGCTGTCAGAGGCAGCAGAGAAGCCCTGGGGGAAGAGACGAGCAGAGTAATAAGATATATCCAGAATGTTTTGCTGTTAACTTAAAATATTGTGGAAATAGAATATTGGCTCTTGGTTAAATCACACAGAGGCTTGGAAAAGGACTTTGAGAAACATGCAGGCATTGTTCAGGATTGCTGCAACAACTATGCCAAATGCTGCAGCTTGGTGAAGCTCCTTGACAGCCCTACAGCAATAAGCATCCTGCATAGCTCACTCTACCTTGTGTGTGCAATAACTCTGTGCTTCGGGTGTGGTTCAGAGCAAAGTAAATAGCAGGACTTGACTTCTTGCATTAAAACCTCATCTCTTCCCTTCCTTTGTCCTGGCCCTGTTGAGACAGGAATGAATCCTTATGAATTTCCTTATGGAAATATATTGATATATACCAGGTAGCACACGTGAGGCGGATCTGTGCTCATATAGTGGTAATTTATTCATTATTTAGGGCTTTTAATCATTCCATTTAGAGCCGCTGCTCATATGAGCTACTGAATATTCAGGATCCTTAGATGAAAGGCTGATACCAGATTTTCTTTTTCTACACATACATTTTGCTGGGTTTTTTTTTCTTTTTTCCTTTTTCTTTCTTTTTTGTCTTACACAGAGGTATTGGTAGTTTGGGGAAATGAAGACTTTACAAAGAAACATTTTTGATGACTAGAGGAATCTGTTACGTGAAGCTCTTCTTTCCTCAGCTTGATGCCTCATCCTGCTGTTTTGTCTTTCTTTCAGTTCTTGCAGCAACTCCTGTTCCCTGCTTGCCTGCCTAGCCCTCTCCGCAGGCTCTGAGCTCCAGAACCGTGCCTGGCGAGGGGCAGAGCATTTATGGCAGTACACGTGGCAATAGGCTATTCTGCATCACCAGAACAAGCTCTCAAACTTGATCTTGTGGGCAAAATCTTCACAGAAAATGCAAATATGCAACTGCTTTTTTCCAGGATGGCAATGTAAAATCCCAGAATGCTTTCTTGACATCTGGAGGCTGACTTCTGGATGTTGAACCATAAAAGATAGGACAGAGTTCACAGCCTGGGAAAATATTTGACATGTACGTTGTAAAAGCACACCCCCGAATCAAGGCACTAGGCCTGCTGAATATGTGCAATAGCTTGAAGATTGTTATGTAAAATCAAATTAGATTCTTTAAAATAATCTTGGGCTACGAATACTGGTCTCCTCCTTCCATAATGATGTGCTAGAAGAAACTTGTGCCAGATGTATGTCATCGGGGGTGCTGTCATTTTGCAGAAGGATGCCTCTGTTGATAATTTATAAAAGCAATGTACAAGTTAGTGATGATTCTGAAACAAACTTGTGCCGTAACGGTAGGACCTTGTCTGTCTGGGGGGGAGAAGTGCTGTGGTGCAGCAAACCCCACAAAAAGCAAGCTGAATTTCCAGTGTGTTGTAGACCAGGATGCAAGTGCTGCTTGTGCTGTTAATATATGCACAACAAAATGAGTATTATTACTATCATTAATAATTTTCATTATAATTAATGTAGCTATAGTATGAGCCTATTGAAAAATAAGAGTTAAATAGAGAAAAGAATAGGGATTACCCAGTCATTGTATCTTAACAAAGCCCAGTGTCATGGAATTTTACCTATTCCACAACAGATATAACCGTAATGTCAGCCAGCAAGTGCAGTTACATGGTCATAAATACTGCTCCATGTTTATATACTAATCAGAGAATCACAGAATGACTGAGGAAACTCAGACAACGCATAAGAAGTTTGACAGCTTGAGAAGTAAAAGATATATGTGGTGCTTCATAGTCCCCTAACAGTTTATTTAGATAAGATTTTACATCTTTTTTAACTCATGTAAATACATGAAGATACATGTATCACTCAAAGATCTGTTTGGTTTGTGTCTAAAAATTGGATTATTTCTCTTTTCTTTGTAAATGATCCTGCATCACACTGTTATTAAATAAAAATGCAGTCTACCACACAAGTTGTATGCTTATGATGTGGCATTACTTGTGGAGTCTTGTTTCTTAAATACCACATAGGTGATTCTATTTGGAATCTACCTCACCATAATTTATATTTTAGGCATTCAGCATTATCTTATAGTGTGGAAATGAAATTTACATTTATCAGAAATTCTGAGGAGAAAACCTTTGTGATAATGCAGTTTCATATAATGTCTCTATTGATTGTGGGAATTAATTTTTTCATGGAAAAATCTTTGAGAGCTTGTATAACCCAAGCATCCTTTCTCTCTAACATAAATAATTTTATGGCAAGATGTGAAAGATCCATTTCGTTTAGTGTACTCAGAAATACTGCACTTTTAAGCTTTTGCATGCTAACCTTTTCCATTGAGAAACTTAAAGAGGCTGCTGTGAAAGACCAAAAATACCCCACAAACTTAATATTAAATATACTCCAAAGTAAAGGAAAATTTGACCAATAATGTTCGATCCTAGTTCAAAGGCAGAACCTTAGTTTAACTTCCTTTAGAGCAGTGTTGAGAATTTGTTGTATTTTTGGTCACCATTTAAACTTTGGTTGTCTTCTTCAAAGAGGAGAAAAGAGAAATAGTGTTGTAGCACGAGATTAAATATCATTTCTCTCAGTTGTAGATGCTGTATAGCACATTAAGTGAAAACGCTGCACATGGAAAACAAATGGATCTGAAGAACCAAAAGGAGCACAACAGCAACATTGTATCCCTGAGTCCCTTCCAACTCATTCATCTAATGCAACTTTAAGATCAGTACCAGGTTGGATAATTGGTATTGGCAAGTGAATGGCATTTCTGTGCCTACATCTTCCAGATTCTCTCAAACTATTGCATCCCGGGAGGGCTAGGAGAACAACACAAGAAGTGGTTAAAATAACCAGGTTTTTGTACAAAATACTAATTTTTGCTGTCTAAAAGGAAGAAAAAAATACAAATGAGGACTTAATTTCCTCCATTTTTATTGAAGCAACATGTAGCAGAGGACCTGATTTGAGATCTCTTTAACTAAACCTTGAAATACCTTACCTCCTGGCGCTCTGGGCTCTACCTGCCCAATCAATTTGTTCTCACAATATAAATCACTGAAATGAAGAAGATGCATGGACCCTTTGGGATCTCAGGCTATGAGCACCATTTACACACTGTGCCCATTTCATCAGTATGACATTGGACAAGCTGTAAGCAGAAAGAAGTGTTACCTGGGTTAGTATGTTTTTAAGTTGTTCTTAGTTTTTTTTCCTACGTCGTAATGACAATATGTATTGTCATTACTAATGCCTGCCAAGGAATGAAAATCAGCTATAGTAAAGTTACTGAGTTCAGCCACTATCTAGTACGTAACTGCTAAGCGACAGGTTAGGCATAACTATTATTGCTTGCCAAAATCAAATGAGAAGAAGAAAAGTCTTTGAAGTAACCAAGATTAAATGGAAGGGATAATAACAAGGAACAGATGCTTGTACTGCTGTTCCTATTGAAATTGGTCACAATATTCGTGATCAGTCTCTGACAGAGGAGAAATTGGCCTCTTGGTTGGTTGATTTAGTGAACATAAAGGTGAATGTGATTTAAGTCTGTTGTGCAAATATTGCAACAATGGAAAATAGTAAGTTACTTTATACACCTTGACTCTTATATAAACAAATGAAAAGATAATTTAAATATTTTTGTAAGTGTAAGACTTTTATGTTAACAACTGTAAGAATAATAAAAAAGAAATCTATTTCCAACAGCTTTCATATGATATCACCAGCTTGAGTGCAGTACCCCTGACTTGCATTAGTGTCATAATGCAAACACTGAAGTGTTCACTCACTTTTTTCCAGTCCTATTTATGAGTTATATGGAAAGAGGGGAAGAAACTTCTAAAATACTGAAAAGAGAAAAGGCTGCAAGTTTTAAACAAGAAGGAAAGTAGTGTGACTTTACACTAGAGATTTTGAAAATAAATTCATCTGGAGTTCTAAATACATGAAGGTTTGAAGTGAAGCAGTACCAGTACTCTCATACAGTACTCAGAAAGTACTTTACTTCATCTTGAGTGAAAGAGTTTGCCAAAACTTCAATTTTCCTTTAAACTCTCTGTTTCTATACTAGGCCTGATGGAAGGGAGAAGAGGAAAAAAGGCAAAACCAGGACTTCTGAAAATTTCTGCCGTGTTTTTTTCAAGAGTCTCTCATCTCTCCTCAGAGTGGGTGGGATTGAGTTTGGCAAACTTTACTTCAGCCTGGAAGTGCCTACCTCTGAGCTATTCTAGGTTCCCCGTGTGATCTGCAGTGAAAAGCAGGCTTTTTTTGAGGCGTGACTTGTAATCTGTTTCAAACACCTACTCTCAGATAGGATGTCCATATAGGAGCCAAGGGTGTTTGGCTCAGATGTATGTCTACACTTGGCTGGATGACTCTTACCCAGTATGTCTATGCTACAGACTGCCAAGAAACAAGATAAATTTAACTGCATAGAGCTCAGTGCTGTCACAGCAGAGTTTTTAAAAGCTAGCTCAGGTGTTTCTGACTCTACAACGTAGTTTTCCATAAGACAGTGTCCACCTGAGATATCAGAGTGCCTCACGGTACTTATAACTCAGGTGTTTCAGGCCCTTGTTTTCCACAGCTGCCATCCCTAGCTGGGCATTGTGGTACTTTGCCATCACACAGTCAGGAAACTCTGTAAACCACCCTGTGTGCAGTCTGAGAGTAAGGATATCAGAGAATAGCTATATATGTATGGTGAAGAAATACCCAGTAGGAGTTAGGGGATGATATGCCTTCTGTAGTGCTGAAAGTGGTGTTGAGGTCTGAGCCCAGTTGTGGTGCTGATCTTTTAAACGCCTCTGAAATCATTCCAGCACAGTCAGAGGTCTGGACATGCTGCCTGTCAATAGAAGTGAAGAAGCTCAATCTTTTTATTTTGCCAAAGAGAAGGTTAGCACATTACTTTATCGTGGTTTAAGAGTTGCTACACAGTGACATTTCTGATATGGGCTGACAAATTAATCCAGTGAAAGAAAGCACGATGCTACTCAATCTCTGAAGTAAAACCAGATTAATTCAGGCTACAAAAAGGAGCATAGTTTTTACAGCAAGCTAAGTAACTGCCAGAATAACTTTATCTAGGAGTTTTATAGACTCTTCTTTTCCTTAAAAATCCTTTTTAATCTAGATATGATACAGCACAATGAACTCTTATTGCTTTAATGAAGGAATTAAACAGCGAAATGTTATGGCCTGTGAAATGATACTG
>NW_010308411.1:10080-27085 GCF_000700745.2 Antrostomus carolinensis
GCAGCATTGGATTCTCATGTCTCACAGTCCTGGGGAATCTGCATTTCAGAAAGGGTTGTGCAGCCTTTCCCATTTCCAGTACAATCACTGTCATTCACCAGGTCCTATTTTACTCACATTCTGTTCCTTAATAAGGGTTTTGATCTGAAAATGTGCTCAGTGAACAAGCTTTCTGTGAGCTGGTCTTGTTACATAGAAATGTAGATAAGGGAGCAGTAGAAGCAGAGCGTGCTGGAGCTGAAGGTTGTGACTGTGAGGTATGTAACAGGAAGGTTCTACAATCTGAGCTTAGGTTTGAGGTATTTTACTTTTACTACTAATTCTCTGATGGATTTTTTTCATTGTTATGTACCAGGATACCTTTTGCAGGCCAAATATAAGTCTCCCATTTAATTTTGAGAGAAGAAAGTTAATACCTCTCTTTAGCTCCAGGCAATGAATGTAGGTCCCCCTGTTAGCAATCTATCCTGCCTTTACTTCTCATAGTGGAGGAAATTTGAATTCTTGCTTTGCACCACTCTCTGGACGGTGCTCTGTTGATAGCTAAAATTGTAGGATACTAATCTTTGCCAAAACTTTGTTATTAAATGATAGGTACGTCTCTCCTCCCCCCCTCCCCTCCATTCCCAAAGCTTACCTCTGTATTTTCAGTGCCAGGGCTAATGTGAATTTGTCTCTCTCTCTTGCTCAGACTTTATTGAGGCTGAGTAAGATCTTGATTTTCTCATCCCATCAGCTAAAGATGTTTCTCCTTTGAATATTTTTTGGCTTAGGCAGAACTACATTGCTTCTGTTAAAAAGCATAGAATTGCAATTCCATATGGTCCGCTTTGTTTTGTAGGTGTTCCTGTTCAGGGTGTATTCTCCTCCCTTCTTTGGTCAAAGCATGCAGGGCACACATCTGAGATGAACTGTGAAAGATTCCTATAATGCGTTCCTGTACCTTTACCAAGAGACTAAAAGATGGAATAAATCTGGAAAGATGTATTGCGTAGAGAGTGCACAGCCCCTAGAGAAACATGGAAGCACTGATCATATGAACTAGTTTCTGAAATGGAAATTTATTTTAGGGTGGAAACATCTTTTGTTTTTTGCACAATTGGATTTTCCACTCTGTAATTAAATAAAAGGAGCTTCAAAGAAAGCAGAAGCAGCTTAAAGAAATGATGCATTTTATAGAAGAAAAAAAATATGCCATAGTTAAGATTTTAATTTTTTCACTGATCCCATCCGTTTTTCTTTGACAGAACGGCAATATCAGTCACCCAACGCTGTAGCAGCACTCTGATTTGCACAATTGAGAGGTTTTGAAAAACATCTCAAAATCAGTCCTTTTGCATAAAGTCTTTCAGATGACACTGCATCTTACAGCTGAGTCTTCAGGAAGGACTGCTTCCACATGGGAGTGAAGGTACCACTCTTCTTCTGCCTCTTCCCTTCCAGGCCCACTCACTCAGTCTGTTCCTTGTTGTTTTGGTCTGGTCCAGTCTATCATACCTCCTGGCTGCTTGAGGGCAAGCCAAGGTTTCAGTTCACTTCCTGCTTGCTTCTACTCAGGAGTCAGGAGTCAGATAAATTCTTAACTAAGGACCTTTTCTTGTAGTTTCTGTTCCTAGGGGTCCTCTTTTTCCTTGCCAAAGTGCCTTTTGATCTATCTCTCCCAGCCAAAACATTCATGAAATGTGCATGACCCCTCGCAATGCTCTTACTCCTTGCTGTCAGCTTTAAAAAAGACAGCAATGCTGATAACTGAAATCTGCTGTGATGTTGGTGTGATATGAATAACACTAGAGCTTGGGCTTTGGAGTGGTTTTCTAGTAGAGAAGGGCTTACATTTCTACGCTTCATGAGTATAATATTGACAAATTGTATAAAATAACAATGTGCAATTGGGAATAGAATTACAGAATTACAGAATGGTATGTGTTGGAAGGGACCTTAAAGATCATCTAGTTCCAACCCCCCTGCCATCAGCAGGGACACCTTCCACTAGACCAGGTTGCTCAAAGCCTCATCCAACCTGGCCTTGAACACTTCCAGGGAGGGGGCATCCACAGGTTCTCTGGCCAACTTGTTCCAGTGTCTCACCATCCTCACAGTAAAGAATTTCTTCCTCATATCTCATCTCAATCTCCCCTCTTCCATTTTAAAGCCATCACCCCTTGTGAGGAGATATTGTGTTCCTTTTATAGTAATTATAGGAATTTCATAGGGGACATGCATGAAGTAAGAGCATTGAGTTAAGGCGTTCACTGTGATAAGAAAGCAGTTAAACTTCCCAGAGTCTTTAGGTTTTAAACTCTTGAATTAAATATATACTGTACATTTTACACTGTACTAAAAAAAGTTATAATGGCTACACATTAGCTTTGGAGAGTGATGCAAATTGCACCATTAAATGCCATCTTTGCATTTAGATTTGTAACTATTTGTTGTTCCATCAAAACATGACTCAATTTTTACTCCTGCTTGCTTTATAAAACCAGTTGGAATTTAGAGGAGGAACTTAGCTTGTCTGTTTAAGTTGCACATTACTAGCAAACATTGAAAGAAACATAGGACTTATCTGCCCTAAGTTTGATGTCTAAGCCTAAGTCAATCCTCCTAGGCTCTATTTGTAGGCAATGAAGTGAATAGACAACTCCAGAAGGTGATGCCCCTCATGCTAAGTTAGCTCAGATAAGGGAGATAAATTGCTCTTTACAGGTACTTTTTTCAATTACCAGCTAGAAAAAAGGACTAGCCTAGGCTTAGATCTTTCTTTGTTTCTTTATTTGTCTTTGTTAGGCACCTCAAGTAAAGAGGATAAACCCATATTTTGTCATGGATCAATGGAACAGCTTTAAGGTCATGTTAATTTTTATAAGACAAGGTTAATTTGTATCATTGCAACTCTTTGTGTTAATAAACAAAAGGCAAGGGAAAGAAAAGGAGCAAAACCTTGAAGTGACCTAATGCAGAGTTTCCCAGTTTGTTTGGATATCCCTCGCAGTAGCAGCCCTTTACATATAGAAGGGAGTTCAGCAGTGGGTCATCAAGATGCTCAGGGGCCAAAAGCACCTGAAGAGGTGAGGCTTAGGGACTGGTGAGAGGCTGAGGGAATCAGTGAAGGAGTCGATGGGCAGGAATAATATATAGTAGTGTATACCTACTTAAAGAACAGTTATAGAGATGACAGAACCAAAGTCTTCTTGGTGGAGGCAAATAATAAGGCAAAGGATAAATGGCCACACTGAGGCTTGGAGGGCTCAGACTAGATGTTAGGAGAAGCCATGTCACTGGGAGGGTGGTGCAGCACTGGGATAGATTTCCCAGAGCGGTGGTGCACTCCCTGCCCTTTGGGCAGTTCAAGACTGAAATAGACAAAGTCATGGCAGAGCTGATTTGGTGCTGGCAGCACTCCTGCTTTGAGCAGGAGGCTGGTCTGGATGACCACCAGAGGTGCCTTCCAACCAGCATCCCTGTGCCTTTCTTTTCTTTACTCTAAGAAAACCAATCTTTTCCTATGGAGCCCTTCCTGGAGCCTGTCCCTGGGCTCCCGTTCCCAACCTTGCTGCATTTCTAACTGCATGAACTGCAGGCAGGTGGTTGCAGCAGGACCTGACAAATCATCTGTGCAATATAGGGGTACACTACTGCTACTCCCAGCTCACAGGCCACTTACAAATTGCTCCTGATATCAGTATATCATTCCATATAGGGCACTGCCCTGTGACACTTGTGCTCAAATTCCTGCTATGCTCAATACCAATGAGCTGCCTGAAATTAGATTTCCTGTATGTAATGTGGGTGTACTTTAACAATTGGTTTACTGTCTTTTCTGGGGAGAAAACAAAAACAAACAGCCCTTAAAGACCTTCTGAGGGTCTGGGAACCTGGCTTATAGAATGGGGACAGCTAATGCTTTCTTAGGTCTAGATGCAAACTGTGATTGCAGAATCTTAATTTCCTGTTGGGATACTGGAAATAGACAGTACCCCTTTTAAAAAATAGGCTGCTTTGCAAGCCTGGACATTTTGAAACAGGAGCTACTTATAAACTTAGAGAATCTGGGGGGAAAATTAGTGAAAGGTGAGAAATATGGAAGTGTAAAGTGTTATTTTAGCATTGCTCTCCAGCATGAAAGGGCACCTTAAAATCTTCCACAGCTTGCATTAAGTCATCTTGATATTTTCTTCTATCTCATTAATCCAAACCTATTTTAGATGATATAAACAAATACCACTTCTTTTGAATGTTATCACTTTAATCCTTCTTCACCTTGAGTTCACTCCAGGAAATTATATTTTTTCCTATTGAAAAGGTTGTAAAATGAACAGAGCTTTTTGATAGTAGAATCAAATTATTTATTTATTTTGTTATATGAGTGGTATCGTCTCTCTTGATTTCCAGGCTAAGCTTAGTACATGTATATTTTTAAATACCAATTTATTACAGCTTTAAGGACTGGAGAACTTAACTGAAAAAACTCTCGAGTCTTTTTCTTCAGTGGTCCATTAAACTTGTAGACTGTTCTGGTTCTTTGCCACCACAGAAGTTGTTTTATATTTGGTTGGTTTTAAACTACATTTTTTATTTTATTGAACTGTCCAGTGACTATACCACTTGCAGATCCCTAGCATTGTGCTGTGGTACTGAACATTATGCTTTGTTTCCAGCAAATAAAACCAATAAAAATTTATGTACCTTAAAGGCAAATAGGAATCTTGCATTGTCTGCGTGTACTTAGAAAACAAGAATACCAAAACTTGTCTTCTTCAATTCCTTTTTCTGAGCTTCATCAGTGCACTCTCATGGTAATCTGTCTCGGTCACACATACTCTCTTATTTTACTTTGTAACGATCCCCCTTGTATGGGATCATTCAGACTTCAGAAAAAGACAAAAAGAAGCAGAGGTGGGATTTATTTTCATTTTGAAATGCCTGGAAGGATGTATTGGAGGACAGTAAAGGGAGCCAGAGCCCTCCCTGTATGACACCAGGCAGGTGGGATGGTTGATACACTGGAGGACAGGGCTACTATTCAGAGGCCCCCTGGCAGGCTGGTCAAAATGGCAAAGTCCAGCACCTGGGACAAGATAACCCCATATGGCAGTACAGGCTTGGGCTGCTTGTCAGAAGAGCAGTGTGGGTCCTCATGGACAGCACTGCAGTGATCCTGGTGGCCATGGAGGCCACCACAAACTGAGAGGTATTAGTACAAGGCTCATGAGGCTTCATTTGGAGTCCTGTGCCTGTGGTGCTCAAAACTAGCTGCAGATATGTTCCAGATAGCTCTATAAACTCCATGCTTTAATGCAGCAACGTGAATATGAGCAATACCTATTATGCGTGCAGAATAGCACCTGCTGGGGCATGCTTGTAACCATAGGAATCCTCGGTGGTCGTTATAGAGGAATAACAGAGCAGGCACGGCAGCAAGCTGTGAAAGTTGAGTAGAGAGGTTTAAGTTCTACTTGTTTTGGTGTCTAAAGCACATTTTAATGAGCAGCCTGACTCCTACAGCTCACAGATGTAAGCGGTGATGTAGTCAGGAGATTTCTTTTAAAAGGGAAGGGAATACTGGAGACATGAAGTGCTAGCAGGCAGGTGAGGTCTGAGGTTCAGATCAGGCTGGTTTCACCCAGAGGTCTTGATGTTTCTTTGTAAACTACAGATGGTGTGTAGGACAACAGCTTCTAAATGGGATGTAACATCTATGTTTAAAAAGCTAGGCAAGATGAATCTGGGTCAGTTCTGGGCTGAGTTTTGTCAGTAATATTGCAATCCGGATTAAAGCTCCAGAGTATTTACATTTGCATTTCATTCTGTTCTCAACTGCACCCTTTTGGCACAGCCTGGATTTCAATCTGACTCACCACAACACTTTTAAATGTCAGTCCCTGACTTGTTAAATTGCTTCCCTAACTCTTAAGCAAGGAAACAAATTAATTTTAAATAATTAAGCTTCAAATTTAGTCTTTCCTTCCTCTTAAAACTGCAATGCAGTAGTCTGAGAAAGACTAGGTTTGTACCAGTTGATTGTGGCAAGCATGTAGCCCACGTGTGCTGAAGAGGACATCAGTAGCAGTAGCAAAGGTTATTCTTCAAACATGCAAGGTGAGGCTGGATTTGCATATGAAAATAAGCTGAGGATGTGAGGAGAGCTACCTAAGCTATCAGCTATACCAGAGGATCAAGATCTCTGTTTCAGAGCCGTATCCTCAGCTGTCTGGCACATTCTGACAGAGCTGCGGTGACGTCCTGTCTCGCTTGTCACTTGCTGCTGCTTTTTGCTTTGTTCTAGGGTGATCTGTCCTGTCTCCCATGCTGCGGACAGTCAGCTAGTGCCAGGGCCACATGAGTGGTGGAAGGTTATCTTTCTTAATGGCTCACGTCTGCTAACACAGAGCTGCTGTTCTGCCAGCAGATCATGGGAAATTTGGCACCTCAGGCACTTCCAAGTGCATTTGGGCTGCGGCTGAGCTGCCTGCTGTCCTGGACACTGTCTGGGAGGGTGTTTGGCCTGACAGATCTTACATCCTCTCAGTATGGACGAGCCACGGTTTTGGTGCATTAAGAGCTGTAATCACTACTGCAGCCAGAATGTGGCTGTAGGCAGAGCTGAAAAAAGGCAGATCAGCACCCTAAGTGTGTCTTGACTGGTCTGTCCTGTTCATCCCAGCCTGCATAACAGAGCTGTCCTTTCCTACCTAACTTCTCTTTTAGTGTCAGCAGGTTCAGATTTAAAAGAAATGGTGCAGCACCCCAGGGTGCTTGTTTTCAGCTGTACCCAGACTTAAGCAGGCACTGGCTGAACTGTGGGTTCTCATGATCTTCACTGAAGTATTTCGGAATTAGTTGGTTTTGTGTTTTTCTACCCCCCATGGTTCTGATGCCTGGTGTGTTGCAAGTGTCTAAGAATCCTAGCTTTCATTGGAAAATGATTAACTACTTCTAAACTGTGATGAAACTCTTGAACCCATGACCCAGCTACATGAGTTATCTGCCAAACTGGAAGGCCGTGGCAGTTTATTCATAAAATGTGTTCTATTTCTCTCAACATTTAAAAATAAAAGGCAGATTATTCTGCATTGATCATCTGAGACAAGAAAAACTTAAGTGCTGAAACGTGTTGTTGTTCTCAAAGCAACAAGCCTGTCCAGATCCTCTGCCTTAGAGTGCAAAGGATTGTACTAGGCATATTTTCTGAGGGAAGGCTGGACTTTTCTAGATCTCTTCTAGATCTGTTGTACAGATTAGAATCAATCACACAGGAAAACATGTCACAGTGTCTCTGTGACTCCCTGCTTTTCTGTGCTGAGGGCTGTAGCACAACTGGTAGAAGCAGTCGACAGGAATTGTAGTACAACACACGTGTGTGTGCTAGAGACACCCCCATGGGAATGAGGATCTTCTTGTTTGCCCTCCCTAGCCTTGGGAGGTCTAGGAGTCTCATGTTGTCCTTGGCGCTTACTGGCAAGAATGTTTTCTGGACAGATAAGGATGGAAAGCATAGTGGCTTTTTGCTCTCTTTTTCCACAATATGTTTTTACTTATAAGAGCATCCACTTGATGAAGAGGGGCAAGGAATTCTGAAGGCAGCCTGGGTTGGAAGGACTCCCTCTGGTCCCACCCAAGTGTCTCACTTGCACATTGAGATTAGTGTTGCTTGACCAGCCTTCAGAAGTTGTACCTGGCACATGCAGAGAATTTGGGTGAGGTCTAAGTGATGGTGACAGTGGGTGTTGTATAGTTGGCCACACAGTGGCCAGTCCTGACTCAGTGCCTGAAGGTGTGCAGTGTGGAACTGAACAAGGTGGTCCTGCCTGTGACCCTCCAGAGAGTAGCCTTTGGGTGTTGCACTCCTTGCCAAGGAGCAGCATTGACTTGACGGGGGCATGGTGTGGCACAGCAGTGTGTTTAGGTAGCTTTTGCAAAACCCAATTAAGACTACAATTTTCCACATCCTGCAGGACTACGGCCATCAAACTCCATTTTGTATTACATATTCATAACTTATTAGAGCAGGTCCTGCTCTGTCACAGTAATGACCTTTGTGTATCCATGTATTGTCCTTTGCTGCACAAAGTCAGCACTGCCAGCTGCTATAGTCCCTAACACAGCTGTAGCTGTAGGAGATTTTGTTTTATCCCCAAAAGTAAAGAACAACCTGACTGTTAGTCATAAAAGGATATGTGTTTATTGCCAACCTTGCTGTGTAGTCTGAATAGCCATGGCATAGCATGACAGGATCTGTTCTGCCAGAAGGTGTTGCCACAAAGGCTTCGTTTTTCCAAGAAGTGGAAGTCAGTTGAACATGCTTCTGTTGACTGAGGAAAGCCTTGTGCAAATGTCTACTGCATTTTAGCAAAATTTACAGCCTCTAAAATAGCTAGCTTTCCAGACCCTCAGAGGCTTAGAGTGGTAAAGTTGTTGGAACAACTGCTAATGAGTTAATTACAGTGAATTCATTAGTTAAAATTGCTGCCAGAGACTTGAATGTTGCAGATAACTGAGCTGGCAAGTGGCTTACACTGCTGGGCAGACCTTTAACTGATTTATAAGACTGTCCCACAATCAAATGGAGTTTTTCCCTGATTATCCCAAAATTTAGTTCTGGTTTTATCTTATTTAGAAAAAAAATAACTTTTGCTTCTGAAGAGATTTCATATGTGCTGCAAGTGCACTGTGAACCACTATCACAAACAGCCATTCTGTGATACTTGTCTGAAAAGTGCCTTCCTGTATGGCAGCTCTTCCTCTGAAATACAGACATCGATCCTTCACCCATGAAATCTGAGGCATTGAGAGGCTTCCAAAGAAAAATGCAGCTAATCCATAACCTCTGAGGGTCATTTTTGTGAGAAATAACAAGGATTTTGCCAACAGAACAAAAGTTTGTTGTGTAAATCAATAATTGAACTCTTTCTTTGTGGGCACCTACTTAAAAGTACTTGATACTTAAAATGGATATTTAGAAGTGATCTTTCTTGTCTTTTTCTAGAAGGTTACAGAGATTGTCCAGAAAATTTAAGCATTTACACTGGTCCTTTCTTAAAAATAGCAAACATACAATCAAACTTCCTAAAACCACCAAAAGCAATTCAGAGGTCAGGTTTCAACCTTGCCTGCAATATTTTTCCCCAGCAGAAATTGCAGCTGTGGGTGTTGAGCCCTTTGGAGGCATCCTCAGGTTTCCCAAACTCCTCCAGTAAAACCTCTAGCTCTTGTGCCAGGTTTTGTTTAAATACTTTCAATTAAGTTTTTGAATGAGCTCAATGAATATCTTCTTTCCACTTTGGCTCAGCAAGAGTAACATTTCAATTTCTCTCCTGTCCAGATAGGCATACCCTTGACCTGAGGGTTTAATTGTTATTCAGGGTCTTACATGCTTTTTCATTAGGAGAAGGAATTGATGTGGAGTCTGCTTTTTCTTCACTACAAATCTGTTATTTCAAACACCTACAAAATCCCATTTCTCTGAACAGAGTAGGAGTCTAGTTTTGCTCATAATTCTACACCTCTTTCCAGCCTGTGCTACAGCTGTAAAAGTTTCTCTTATCTTATACTTAAGATCACAGTAATTACATTTCCACTGCAGACATTTTGATGGGCTTTCATTGCCTCTCTCCCATGTGTGTGCACAGGCATGTCTGCAGCCTGCACTACCGAGTTGCTTACAGCATTCAATCCCTGAGCAGACCTGTCTGTCCCATCTTCCTTCCAGTAGCTTCAGTTAGCTGTATCTCAGTGTAAGTATATAATTCATATGCTGAGCTATTAAAATTCTTCTTGACTTTGACACTTTGCTGCTGCTTAGAGAAATACTTCAGGTAATGTTGAATCAGGGAGAAGTACATACTTGTCTTCAGGAGGCATTGAATTGTCCCAGTCCAAATGAATCATAGTTTCCTGGTGTGTTTAGTTATGCTTCTTCTACAATAGGCATTTTATTGTGATTTCTGTAGCAGGCTTCAGAAAGCCATGTGATACTTGCTTGAAGTGCTTCAAGTGTTTCAGTCCCAAAGCTACACTAAAAAGACTTGTAAAGCTAAACTAAATAGACTTGTGAAATTGTTCTATGAATTGCTTGTCTCTTAACCATTCAAAAAAAAAAAAAAAGGGTCAACATTTAAAAGCAATAATCTCTGGGCTGAGAGAATGGCTATAGAATGGCTTCTGCACACGGCTTCCATCTGAGTAGTGTGCTTACGTAAAAGTTTGCTAGTCTTATCTGAGAATGACAAGAGATTAGGTATAGTCTATATAAAGAAAACCTTCAGCATAGTGCCCCTGAATATTTGAAAAAGCTTTCCTTCTCCAACCATCTTTCTGATACTGCCTTCCCACACCTAGCTGTATGGATGAGTTGTTTCCAACTTCTAGAAATGCTATCCATTAAGGAGGAAAAAATCTTCTCCCTCTCCTACATGTTATGTTTTTGTTGTTACATATTGTTGTGGTGAGTGATGAGATGAACCTCATCCTGAAGATAAGACAACCCAGTACTGCAGCCCAGTACCAAGTTACTCCTCCGGACTGGGTTTTCATATGTTGGTACCCATTTAAGAACAGTTTTTCCTACTAGATGCCTTCCTGAACTTAATCAAATTTTCATCAAGGAATGACAAGTTTGGCATTCCCTTTTGGCACATGAGACCTGACGGGTTGTCCCCGTGGGTGCTGAGGGAGCTGACTGATGTCATTGTGAGGTTGGTCTTGGTTGTCTTTAGCAAGCATGAGAGGTTCTTGAGAACTGGAAGAAAGCAAATGTCACCTCTATTTTCAAGAAAGAAAGTGTAAGAACTTCAGTCTGGTCACCATCATCTTGATAGTAGGGAAGGTGATGGAGCAAACAAACCTGGAAACATGTACCCCTCCACTCAGCACTGATGAGACACATGTGGAGTGCTGGGTCCAGTGCTGGGCTCTCCAGCACAAGAGAGACATGACTGTACTGGAGCAAGTCCAGTGAAGAGCCATGAAAAAGATTAAGGGACTGGAGCATTGAGAGAGCTGAGGCTGCTCAGCCTGGAGCAGAGAAGACTCAGGGGGATATTCCCATTGCATAAATACCTGATTGATTTGGTATAGGGGGAATAAAGACCACAGAGCCAGATTCTGGAGCCCAGTGACAAGAAAAGAGGTAATGAGCACAGTTGGAAATATAGGAAATTGCACTTAAACATTTACTCTAAGGCTGATCAAACACTGGCACAAGTTACCCAGAGAAGGTGTGGACTCTCCATCCTTGGAGATACTCAGAATGTGACTGGACATGGCCCTGGGCAACCTGCTCTCACTGACCCTGCTCTGAGCAGGGGATTGAACTAGGTGATCTCCAGAGGTGCCTTCCTGCCTCAGCTGGTATGTGATTCTGTGATAAAATTGTAAGCTCTGTTTGTTTTGTTTTGTTTCTTTGCAAAAATGATGCTGCAACCCAAGTGTATATACCAGTGAATCTGTGGTTGATGTTTTTGACATTTTGTAGTTCAGTCCAGCAGCTGCAATATCCACACTCATGTTGAACTGACAAGATTGAAAGGTATCTGCTTACTGAAAAGGTCATTTTTGGTATCTTTTCACTTGTGCCATAAAAATAAAGCCAATCCCTAACTAGGATGTCTTAGCTTCAACTTTGTGTATGTGTGATTTTTTTGCCCCTTTCCCTGTCTGTGTTTTTTTTTTGTCAAAGGACAGTTTGTGAGCTCAAGAGAAATGTATACCATAGGCTTGGCTGAGCTATTCTGATTTATCATTTTGGAAAAACAGTAGGGCTGTCTGCCACTGCCCCATTACCAATGCATTAGGATGTTCTGGCAATAAAAAAGCAAAATCCATTTGCACATTTGCTAATAATTCTTCCACAGTCACTGCTGCTATTTTCTTGATAAACCTCAGTAAATTAGCAGGATGGCAACTATTATGCCATTTACTTGCAGTTGATCAGTAATGCTCTTACAGAGTGCTTCAGAGGAGGCAGCAAGGTAGCAGCATGTTGTTTATCACAGTAGCCGCCGTCCCCGACGTTATGTTGCCGTAGCTGTGGCTGCCTCTCTGCAGTCAGAGATGCACTCGTCATCGGCTCAGTCCCGGAGCTGCACTCACTGCTGATTCAACTCCACTATAATCACAAATATTATTTTTTAGGATAATATTATGAAGCGGTGTCTGTAGCAGGGGCTATAAAAGTGTTAAGGAAGGAAAGAGGAAGATGATTTATTAGCTTGAGTTCAGGGCTGTACAACGGGACTGCAAAGCAAACCTGTGCTGACCCAGCTTGGGTTCATACTAGAGCTGGCTGATGTCTCTCTGTGTCAGGTTTGTATTGTAAGCTGAAGCACTGGAGCTCACTCTCCTGGGTGGGATGCTGGTGGAGCACGGCTGTGGACTACAGGCCTCCAGTCTCCGGTCTTCCCAGCAGCTTCCCTCCTGGAAGGCAAGATGGAACCATGGCAGCCTAAGGTCTCACAATCTTCTCTAGGGCATGTTGCATAAGTTCCAGCCGAGAGTCTTCTGTATGAGGTTTTCAAAGGTGAAAATGCTGCCAGTGGAAATAAAGTGAACTTCAGCTGTGTAGAACTAGGTCTGCAGCATGGGCTTTTTCTTACAAAGAATTATTTTCTCCCTCAGTCCGATAGTCTGAAATGTTCCAGATTTCATTTCAGGGGAACATTCATTAAGCAGTCATAGCTGGATATCTATTAGGTGGTTGATGAAACAAAGTTTATTAACTGATCCATATCCAGAAATGTTATTAAAATCCAAGAATTTTATGTAATTTTGTGTTGCTCAGATACCAGATATTGCTAGGCCCAAGTGTTTTAATACAGGCCAGGTCTCCAAAACCCATGGCTATTCTTTTAAGTGGGAATTGACATAAATATGTTCAGCAGCAGGTTTGAAAATAATGTGAAAATAGAAATAAATTATTTTTGGTTAGGAAAAAAAAAGTTAATACAACCTCTTTCATCTCAGGAATTAGATATTTCTCCATTTTTTTTCCCCCATTTTGCATCTTATTATGCTAGCTTCCTGTTATATGATGAAGTTTTAGCCTGAGGATATAAGAAGAAACAGGTGGTATCACCTGTGCTGCTGCTGGAAATCAAGTGTTCAAGAGCAACAGCCAATAACCCCACTGAAGTGCAGGTGGACAAGGAAATTTGCTGAAATACTGCTTTGCACCTTTTGTGACCACCACCTCCTGTACAAAGCTGAGTACTGAATATTAGTCAACTCTGTCCTTTGTGAAAGTCACTTAAAAGAAATTGCAGGATCAGCTATCAACATTTACAATTTTAAAACCTTCTAGTAAAGTGAACAAGAATCTATATCTCTACTGGATCAGAGCCTTGACTTGCAAATGGGTCCACTCAGCTGCTCGCATGAACCCAGCAATGGATCTCGGTTTAAGAATTTCTTATGAAGTCTCCATTAGACCTAAGAAGGGCTTTAAAAACTTATTTTTAGACAGCAAAGAACAGAAGGGATCAGCAGAACGATGGAGTTTGACCTCCTGCATAATCCTGCACCTCCTCCACAGCATGACATGAGCTGCTTTTTGTAATGAGATGAAGTGAAGCCAAAATTTGGAGCACTGGTTGCTGCGTCTGTTTGAGTCGCTGTGTGGTGCATATACCTCCCTGGATTTGGACAATGACCCTGCAAAACTCAGGAGTAGCAAGACACATTACATTTCTCTCCTAGGACATTATAATAAACATTTCTAAGCCTGACACACTCTGTGTGACGCGGGAGAAAACTCATGTTTAGATTTATTGCAGAAGTTACTGCTGGGTCTCAGAACAGTTGTGGTGAGTGAGGGAGGATCTTTGGCCAGAGGCTGTACAAATGCAGCAGGCACTGAGAAGCCTGTAGTCTAAAGGCAGGCAGAGGCACGATGTTGAGATAGACAAACTAACTTTACAATAGCTGGATCAGACACTGGAAGTAATAGAAATACTGCTGGAGCACTGAACTGAGCAGCTGCTATTTTATGTTAGTGCTAAATGCGAAAGAGCACTAAAACATTTCAGAAGTTGGTATAGAGACAAAAATTTATATATATAGCATGTTGTTAAGCAAAGGGCGAAAACAGAAAGTAAAATAATTTCCCCTTTTGCCATTGCTCAGTCAGAAACCTACACTTAAGGAAGTGTCCTTAATGAGACATCAGCTTCCAGAAGGACCTGGACTGCAGCCAACTGCCAGGGAGAGATCACAGCAAGATTTGGAAATCATTCTAGAGGGAGTGACTGGAGTTTACTGAGGAGAGGAAATCAATCCAAACTGTCACTTATGGGGAGATGAACAGGAGCTCCTGTATAGGAACATCATTAAGGATCCAAAACACCAGAGTGAAGGACACCAGAGGCAGATAATTTACCATGTATAGAAAAAAAGGCAGTTCATAAAAATTACATACATATACACATATCTGGTGTGAGAAAACGGTGACAGTTTCTTAAGTGTATTGTGTTGAGGGGACCCCATAACTGGGGCTTTCAACAAGGAAGAATTCATGGTGATGGAGGTTAGGTTAGCCACTGGCAGCAACATGTTTGAGATGGCTCAGTCTGAGGATATGCACACACTTTCACAGGGAGAAAAAGATGGAGACTGCTGCACTCTGACGCTGCCAAAGAGTACAGGAGTGGGTGTAGCTGCAGCAGCAGAGGCAGAGTCCTGCTCAGTAGCTTCTCTCCCCCGAGGTGTCAGGGAAGAGCCTGTGCTTCCAGATATGCTGAGAAAAGGACAGAATCTACAGGAAATTGGTTAAATGCTTTCTGTAGTCTATTCCTCAGCAAATTAAAAAAATTGACTTCTTGCCTCCATAGATTTTACAAGCTCATTATTTTGTAGCTCATTTATATTAAAGGTACGTATTATTGTTGTGGAGTGAACAGACCTAATGGGGATAGTTTCCTTACTATCATACATTACACAACTGCAGAAAGAAGGAAAAAACCAACACATGAAAGAATTATAATGAACCAATTCATGCAAACTTTGTTTTTCTACTAAAACTGAATCCAGTTCTGTGTCTTGGTCTGTTCTATTAAAAACATTCTCAAAGCCACACTTGTGCACCTAAGCTCAAAATCAGCATTTGACTTCAGATTTCTTGAGAGGACAGTTTCCTTCAGTGCTATGGGGAAAGAAAGGATCTTTTTGACTCCTGTGCTGCTTTCACCTGTGACTGTGTTACTTTGCTTCTCTTCCTCAGTCTGTCATTGATTGTTTCTTCAACATGTCCTTCAGAGGAATCCTTGCTCCTTTCCTCTCCTTGCCCATTCCCTAATAAGTTTCCAAGAAATTTCCTGGAACTTCCTCCTCTATTCCTTTGTCTTCCCATTCTCAATGAACTAATTCTTTCAAAGCAACAGACAAATTTTGAATGATCATAACTTTAATAGTCAGTGTTTTTCCAAACTCAACTTGCAGGCAGATTGAATTTATAGTACTGAAGGAGAACTTAGTAAATACTCTGTAGTGACTTTTTTTTTTTTTTTTTTTTAAGATTAATGATGTCTCCACAGCTTAACACCTTTGCTATTAAAGTTGTGCTAGTAATTAAGGAATAGTGATTGTTTGTGCAAATTATTTAAGTAACTGAGTTGGCGAACTGAGGTTTCTCTACAGTTATTGAGGTTAAAATTGCTGGTTCCTGGATATAATGTTTAATCCAATGAGAAGTCATTTTGAGTTCATTATTGCCTGAACCAGTCCCTTAAGCTAACTTTGATGCACATATTTTGTTTTCAAATTACATGCCCTTAACTCCCGAAGATACTATTGTAAGTGATGAGAAGTGTTGAGATATTTGTGTAACTTTCAGTTAGGTTTTGAGTTATGGCAATACAGGAACAAGGAATTTATTCACTGGCTAAACTGTCATTGAAAACATACTTGTACCATCAGTGCAAGGCTTAAGAAGACGTTATACTGTTGACCTGATGTCAGCTCTTGTGGGTTGAGACTTTTTTTTTTGATGGGAGTCTTGAGAGGATGAAATATAAATCCATTTAAAAGATGAAATTGCTAGTTCAACTATGGCCTTCAACAGTGATTTCCTGTACTTGGGCTGCTTTTAAAATCTTCTTGTTATTTCCAATAATCTAAATTGGAATTCACTCAATAGCTTTTTTTAAAGACCAAGTGAAGGGCCAAGTGAGATGAGAAACTTAAACAGGGAAGTCATGTCAGTCACCCAGGCTGTAAAGCATTTTCCACAGCAGCTGTTTGAGGAGCCTTGGCCTGTCTTGGAGGTCTTTGAGCAAAAGCTGGAAGGCAGCTCTACAGAGGCTTCCAACTGCTGCTTGGGAATGAGTTGGTCCCCACCCGGGACACACTACAGTAGTGTTGCAGCTGTGCTTGTGCCTGGCCACACACCAGATCCTGGCCCTGACTTGTGGACTCATTTCTTGACTTCAGGCCTGATGCCTTATTAAAAACTTGCCTGGTGGTCTGGACTCTCACCTCACACAGTATGGTGGGACTGGGCTTCTGCTGGTGATACCATCGTCTTTGCTGGCCTTGTCATGACGCTTGGCTCCTAGCTCCCTTTTCTCCATAGAGCATCCCACTCTTGCCACTTCCTGGCATGCAGGACCAGAGAGCATCATAGCACATCCAGATAGGACACAATTACGGAAACACTTCCCTCCAAAACCCCGAGAGCGATGCTGACAGATACCGAAATTTGCATTCTCTGAGAGCAGATCATTGATAGTTCTATTTTCAAGGCTGAAAAGCAGAGGAGGAAAATCAGAGACCCTGTCCTTTGAAAAACATTACAAAGACCAAACAAAAAAGTTACTTTACTTCTGGCTTGCTCAGACAGTCCCTGATTTTTACTTGCTGGCTTCCATTATTGGTTGGTCCTTTAGTGACTGCTTTTCAAAACTGTATTTGGAAGTCTTTGTCACAGGATAGAATCATAGAATCATAGAATGGTTTGGATTGGAAGGGACCTTAAAGATCATCTAGTTCCAACCCCCCTGCCATCAGCAGGGACACC
>NW_010308411.1:27246-27509 GCF_000700745.2 Antrostomus carolinensis
ATCACCCCTTGTTCTGTCACTCCCTGCCCTTGTCAAAAGTCCCTCCGCAGCCTTCCTGGAGCCCCTTCATGCACTGGAAGGCAGCTAGAAGGTCTCCCCCAGAGCCTTCTCTTTCCCAGGCTGAACAGCCCCAACTCTCTCAGCCTGTGCTCACAGGAGAGGTGCTCCAGCCCTCAGATCATCCTCGTGGCCTTCTCTGGACTCATTCTAGCAGGTCCATGTCTCTCTAGTTATGGAGGCTCCAGAACTGGACACAGCACTCC
>NW_010308412.1:0-2190 GCF_000700745.2 Antrostomus carolinensis
GGAGCGAGCGATGGGTTGTGCCACTGTTGAATGGGATCAGGCTTTAAATATGTCCAGCCTGGTACAGCTGGTTCATTTGTCCTTCCAGGTTGTATTTAGAGCTTAAAGAACAGTTTTTTTTAAAGCAAAACCAAGAAGCAAACAAACAAAAATCTGATGGGTGATTTTTTTCCTCCCAGATAGGCTTTTTTTTCCCCAGTCCTGGCCCCTTGGCAAGATGATGATTGTCACCAATGTTCAGGTGCAGGATTGCGCCCAGGGCTTTTTCAGGCAGCACATTTCTTGAGGCTCCTGGTACTGCAGTTCCTGCTAAGCCATCTCTTGATGGATGAGTCTGTAACCAACAGGCTTAAAATGAGGAAAAATTGCCCAGATTTAAACTGTTCTCAAGGTTTTGCAGGCAGGCTGGGGGTTTGAGCTGCCTGTCAGTGCCACTCCTGGGGAGCACTCGCGAAACTGGGGGTGGAGTGTGCGCAGCGGGAGCGAGCGATGGGTTGTGCCACTGTTGAACGGGATCAGGCTTTAAATATGTCCAACCTGGTACAACTGCTCTTCTGCTCTTCCTCCGGCTCCATTCTGGAGGCCATGGTTGTTCTGCCCTACTCCGCCTCCTTGTCCTGACCCACATCCCTCTGTTCCTCCCTCTCTCCCCATTGTTTCGCACCCTTCCCTTGCTCTGGCTCTTCCCCTCTGTCCCTCTCTCCTGCTCCCTGTCCCGCTTCTCTCTCACTCCGCTCTCCCGGTGCCTTTTCTGTCTCTGGCTGGGGCAGGGGCTGGCAGCGGCCATGTTGTTCCCGGCCATGCTGGGAGCTGCAGTCCTGGGCAGGGGCTGGCACTCGGTAGTCCGTCCCTTTTTCTTTCCTCTCACTATCCCTCCATCCTTTTCTTGTCCCCACCTTTTCTGTCCTGCAGCCCAGTGCTGTCTTTTCCTTCTCCATCTTTCTGTCCTGTTGCCCTACCCAGGTATTTTCCCCTCCATCTCTGTCCTGCTCCCTGTCTCTTAGTTTTGCCTGTCTGTCGCTTTGTCCTGCCTCCCTGTCCCTTTTTTCTCTCTCCATATCACCCTGCCCCGCTCCCTGTCCCTGCCTTTCTCTGACAATCTGTGTCCTGGCCTTGTCCTTGTCTTTCCTTCATTGTTCCCATCCTTCTTCCTGTCTTTTTTTTCCATCTCTATACCTCTCTCCCTGCTGCTTCTTTCTCCACCTCTGTCCTGCTCCCTGACCCTTTTTTTCCTCTCCCCGTGCCTCTGTCCTTCTTCCTCTCCCATCATTTCTGTCTTCATTTCTCTGTCCCACTGCCTGTCTCATCATTTCCCTCCTGTCCAGCTGACTCTCCTTTCTTTCCCTTCTCTCTTCCTCTCTCCTGCTCCTCACCCTTTCTTTCCTATTCTTCTTTCTCTGTCCTCCAGCCCATTGCTGTTCTTTTTCCTCTTGGCCTCTTTGTCTGGAGCTGACCCTCTCTTTGTTTCTTACTCCTCTCTGTTCTGTTAGCTGTCCTTTTTCTCTCTCTGTCTTTATGCCCTGTTCCCTGACCTCATTTTTCTCTACCCCTCCTTCCTTCCTTCTCCTCCACACCCTTCTCTATCTCTCTGTGCTGCTCCCAAACCCTACTTTTTCTTCCTCCATCTCTCTGCAACACTTTGTCCCTATTTTCCTTGATTTCTCCACCTCTCTGGCCTTTTCCCTGCATCTCTCTCTTTCTCTCTCAGCTCCTCAGCCTTTTCCCTCATCTGATTTTTCTCTTTCTAGTCCTTCTCCCCATCAGTTTAACCTGAATGACTGTGTGTCCCTGTGCTCTTGTATTTACCTCACATTGTCCTAGAGAAGATCTGTGTCTTTAGTGCTAGGGATCCTTTGGGAGCTGATCTCCTTATGCAGACAGTGGAGCTAGGTGTAGTTAAAGCAGAGGTTGCTCTCAGCTGGTGCTCTGTGCATCTTGTTGAAAGAGCAGGCTGTGGGCCTTGTTTTGCAGGAAGGTTTCTTGCGCTGCACTTACCACTCCTAGAGAGGCTGCCCAGGAGTGGTGTGGGGATCTGCAGGGGTGGGTGGGACCTGCTGTGATTCCTTGTAAGTGTGAACTGGACTTACCTGAATGGACTTGAACGAAACAACACTGATGGCATGTGGTTTTGCTTTCTCAGCTCCAGTTACAACCTACGTGCTTTGTGCTAATAAACAAGAGCCCCTGAGC
>NW_010308413.1:0-6931 GCF_000700745.2 Antrostomus carolinensis
CTTCTCTTCTCTTCTCTTCTCTTCTCTATTCTATTTCAGTCACCTCCCATATCTTCTCCTGCTTTTTCTCACCTGGCAGTGGTGATGGGTTGGAAAGCAGATTTTCAGATTATTTGATATCTGTAGTGTAGTATTTACCTGTCACTCAACTTTTGGCTACAACACCTTCACCTCACTGAAGACCAATTCCTAAACAGAAATGTTGCTGCTTAGTTTCCAGCATGAGGAAATTACTGAGGTCTTTTCCTCAGTAACTGTCTCCATGATGTTATGGGTGACCTCTTGGAGAAGGAAGCGATGCTCTTCCACCTTCTCCAAGGATGTTCCTCTCTGGTAATGGGTTGCCTTCTCTTTTATGTATTTTCCTGAGCAAGTTCAATCTCTAACCTCCTTCACTACTGATTTCTGGCTGATTTCCCTGTGTATTCAGGAGATCATTTTTCCTTTATTCTGCTCATAGGATCCAGATCTTACAATACACCAAGATTTTACTCAGAAACTCATCTGTGTCTCTCTGAAATGGTGCTGAACATCTGAGTCTCAGGAGACTCATGGCAGGTGTCTCAACAATTTGGAAAAAATAAAGGTTGGGATGCATGCAGTTCCTACATGCATCTCAATGTTAAGGACACACTTTATGCCTGAGTTCAACCAAGATATCCCCAAGGAGAAACTGATGTTGGAAAGTTTTCCTATGATGTTGAACCAAATTCTAGTCTTTGAGGTTGTTGACAACACAGTTTGTTTTTCTGTTGGTTTTACATGAGTCACAGTGGACTCCCTTCACCATCCATTCTTCTCTCCAAGGATAGGAAGAGTCAGGATGTTTTTGTCTCCATGTCTCTCTGACTTGGTTAGTCTAAATGGAGCCAAGTCCTTGAGGTGAGAAAGGAGCTGGTTCACACTCCATTTTCAGATACACCAGAGGTATCTGAAATAAGGAAGGTATAAGAGATATCCTTCATAAAGGAAGAATCTTTTCCTGGAGAAGATGAAAAGAAGATGAAGAGGTGCTCCTAGGGCTGGAGCAGTTCTGCTGTGAGGACAGGCTGAGAGAGTTGGGGCTGCTCAGCCTGGAGAAGAGAAGGCTCCAGGGAGACCTTCTAGTGACCTCCCAGTACCTGAAGGGGCTCCAGGAAGGTGGGGAGGGACTTTTTATAAGGGTAGTTAGTGATAGAACAAGGGGTGATGGCTTGAAACTGGAAGAGGGTAGGTTTAGATGAGATATTAGGAAGCAATTGTTTGGTGTGAGGGTGGTGAGACAGTGTCCCAGGTTGTCCAGAGAAGCTGTGGCTGCTCCTCCCTGGAAGTGTTTGCAGCCAGGTTGGATGAGGCTTTGAGCAACCTGGTCTAGTGGAAGGTGTCCCTGCTGCTGGCAGGGGGTTTGGAACTGGATGAGCTTTAAGGTCCCTTCCAACCCAAACCATCCCGTGATTCTATGAAAAAGGGAAAAATTATAGAAATAAATGGAGATAAGTGCCAACATTTCACTGGCCTTTAACCTCTCTATGACTCTCAGCTCTGCAAGGATAAAATTATGACACAATTGTTTTGCCTATTGACGTTTAAGGTCTCTGAACCCCATCCCACCATTCTCTGTGTCAAGCTGAGGATCACACCTTGGCCCAGGTTTCTTGGGGTTGTGTGACAGCAATGGAGTTTTGGGGCGGGATTCTCTGTTCCTGAATGTCCTCTTGGAAGAGCAATTTGAATGTCAGAATGCCAACTGCCAGTTTAAAAATAGAGGCACAGGATGTATAGAAAACAGTTCATGACCCTGCTGGGAGACATCCAACACTGGGCAGGTTCAGTGAAGTTGTAGAGAACAGTCTGATTTTTTACTAGTTTTTATTGGCTTAAAAGCAGTGAGTTCTATTTAAAAATTCAAAAAAAGAAAAAGGAAGGAGGGAAAAGGAGAAAAGAAGAGAAATGTGGACCTTACTGACGTGTATTTGGTGGAATCTGTCAGTCAGACGGTCACATACCGGCCCCACGTTGGCCCCGGGTGGTGAGGACAGGCTGTGCTGAGGCCGTCTGCCAAGGTCTCCTGGTGGAAATGTGCAGTTACCGGAGATGGGAATAGCCAAGTCCCCAGGCTCTGAAACTCCTGCCAGGCAATGTGGTTCTCCATGTCCCCATGTTTCCAGATTCCCTTGCAGCAGCAGCAGACACCACTGACCGGTCAATCCAGGAAGGACACACTCATCTGATCAACTCTACTGTCAAACCCATTTTGTTCTCTGCTCCTCCTAATCACTCAGATGGGAAAACCTTGTCTCCTAGGTGCTAGGTTGTGTCTGTCCTGGTCACCCACAAACACTCTTGTCTCCTCTCAACTGAGGAGACCGACTATTTGTGATGTCTGAAGTTGATTCAGTTGCCTCTACATAGTCATCCAGGGCCAACTGTGATGTCCTGTGGTACAAAGGCATGGAGCAGAGTACTTGGCATGTGTTTTAAGATGACGTGGATCACTCTTTAGGATCCCCTTACTAGATTTCTATTGACTATAATGGAAGCTTAGATGCCTTCTGCATGGGCAAACATCTATCTTTCGATATCTGAGAGTGGAGGTATCTGCAAGCTAAACCCTACTCCAACATGGGAAAATACTCCTTGCCACTGGTGTCTCCACAGACACTTTGCAATCGCTCCATATGGTTCCAGACCCTTTCCCATTTCACTAGGCAATGGAGACGCCGGTTCGAACGAGTCTAGAGGAGGCCAGAAGGATGATGCGAGGGCTGGAGCAGCTCTGCTGTGAGGACAGGCTGAGAGAGTTGGGGCTGTTCAACCTGGAGAAGAGAAGGCTCCAGGGAGACCTTCTAGTGGCCTCCCAGTACCTGAAGGGGCCTATAAGAAAGCTGGAGAGGGACTTTGGCCAAGGGCAGGGAGTGAGAGAACAAGGGGTGATGGCTTGAAACTGAAAGAGGGGAGGTTTAGATTAGATATTAGGAAGAAGTTCTTCACTGTGAGGGTGGTCAGACACTGGAACAGGTTGGCCAGAGAAGTTGTGGCTGCTCCTCCTTGGAAATGTTGAAGGCCAGGTTGGATGAGGCTTTGAGCAACCTGGTCTAGTGGAAGGTGTCCCTGCTGCTGGCAGGGGGGTTGGAACTGGATGATCTTGAAGGTCCCTTCCAACCCAAACTATTCTATGATTCCATGATTCTAGACAACTCTCCATTTAACTGATGGAGAAACGGAGGATTAACTTGTTTCTCTTATAATCCTGTGACTTTCTGCAAAAATGGGAGACAGCTCAACCACTCTGCTGTACCTCTTGGATACAGTCTTCTCGAAGAGACAACTGAGCAACCAAGGAGGACTCAACCAATCCTATATTCCTGAAAGTGCACTTGTGAGCTAGCTGCTCTGCTCTTTACCAGAGCTGGCTGCATTCACTGTGACCTTCATTTGGCCCATGACTATTTCTAGTGCCAGGCCAGCAATAAGTTCATAAGATATTTGTCATTTCTTTCCATCCTTTTCAGCATTTGGTGGGATTTCCAAAGCCATGTGGCTCTAACGACGGAAAAATTTTGCAGTGAGGAGCTGAGTTGTTTAGATGAAATGTTCTGCATCCTCTTGAGTCACTTGCAATTTCCTTGAGCTCCCTGTGTCATCGCCCTGATGGCCTCTGCCATCTCAAGTGAAGCATTAAAAAGAAAAAGAAGGAAAGAAAGAAAAAATTGAAAGTGTTTCTCATCCTGAGCCAACGAAAGAGAGAGAGAGAGAGAGAAACTTCCCTGGCCAGTGTCAGATTTTGTGTTGCGAAATTAGCAGCAAATAAACATGTTGCCTTCAAAAAGTGCAACTTGCCCTTATCATGACTTCTGCTTGTATAATTTCTTCTAGGCAGGGTGAGAAAACCAGGACACGAGGACATTGACTGGCACTCAGCTGCTTGGGAGGTCAGCTCTCATTTCATTCATGGGAGGTAGGCATTGGGACTGACCTTCTGACTCAGCAGCACTAAACATCCTCCTCCAGACTTCTTGTTGTTGAGAAGATATGACTAATAGCAACCTGTCCCATGAGGTTGAGAGCTTGTTTACAAAGTGTCCACCACCTCAAGGAGCAGAGATGGATGCATTTTATTCCTGCTTTTGGTGGTGGCTCACAGGTAAACAATCATATCAACCCCACCTGTGCCTCAGTTTACCAGTCTCTAAACTGCAGATATAAACATGTATGGGTTCTCACTGTGCCACAGACCCTGGAGGTTTGGGATTTGATGGTGGCAGCAGGCAGAACAGAGAAGTTCCTGCCATGTAAGCAGAAGGAAATTCCTTGCAGTGTCTTCAAATAGCACCTGTAATGTCTTTTTCATGCCACTTCCTGATGACAAATTCTGAGCCTGTTCAACAGAGCTCTGGGGACCATACTGAGGGAAAAGGAGCGGGAAAAGGTGGTAAGTCTTCCTTCTTTACTCCTGAACTCGGCTTTGCTCCAATGAGTCACTGGAATGAGTCACAGTAAATGGTTCAGCTGTAAAGATTATGGCATTTTCTCTCCATCCCTGGGACACACACCATTAACTCCTCTAGGCTTCTTGGACTTGGTTTCAGTTTTAATGGGAGGAGGAAATGGTATCGCCAAATTCCACCCATTTTCAGCATCATAGAAGATGACAGCTGGTAGTGAAGGGGACTCGGAGATAATGTTGTGTCCATATTGTCAAACTGGTTCCTTTCTCTTTTGCTCCAGTAATTTGCTCCAACAGATCACCAACACCACATATTTTACTCTAATATGGACTGAACTTCTTGGTTTCCTTTGTAAGGAAACATGAAGAAAACAGTTCACTCCAGGGATAACATCCTTTAGAAGACAGCACATTCCATAGGTCTGTTTGCAGCACGTGGCCATGGGCTTAGAGATCACTCCCTGAACTGCAGAAGAGGCAGTTTGGATAAAGAGTGGGATTAACACAACCAGGGCGTCCTTCTGTATTAAAAGTGCAAGAGGAGCCAACGTGAAAAGAATAGATTCCATAAACTGAGGGGGAATTTCCTCATTTGAAGTTTTCCTCATTGAGGAAGGCCAACAGTCTCCTGGGGCGGTATTAAAAAGAGCGTGGCCCGCAGGTCAAGGGAGGTTCTCCTCCCCCTCTACTCTGCCCTGCTGAGGCCACATCTGGAGTGTTGTGTCCAGTTCTGGGCTCCCCAGTTCCAGAGGGACAGGGATCTTCTGGAGAGAGTCCAGGGGAGGCCACAGAGATGATGAGGGGCTGGAGCATCTGCCTGACGAGGAGAGGCTGAGAGAGCTGGGACTGTTCAGCCTGGAGAAGAGCAGCCTGAGAGGGGATCTGATCAATGTCTATCAAGATCTGAAATGTGGGGGCCAAATGGATGGGGCCGGGCTCTTCTCGGTGGTGCCCAGTGACAGGACAAGGGGCAATGGGCACAAACTGGGACACCAGAAGTTCCAGACAAACTGAAGGAAAAACTTCTTTGCTGTGAGGGTGTTGGAGCCCTGGGACAGGCTGCCCAGAGAGGGGGTGGAGTCTCCATCTCTGGAGATGTTCAAACCCACCTGGACACTTTCCTGTGCAACCTGGTGTAGAGAACCTGCTTTACTGGATGATCTCCTGAGGTCCCTTCCAACCCCCAGCATTCTGTGATTCTGTGATTTAGGTGGAGGAGACAAAAATACTGAATATTACTTGACCCAAGGCTGACTATCACCCACCAGTGACACCTCAGCATGACCAAACTGTGCATGCTTAAAGTGAAGGATTTCCCATAGTTTTAGGAAAACACTGGACCTTTTGGCACAAGAAAAAAAATGGCTGCAAAGACTAAGTGTGGAGACCAGGCAATAGTTTTCCAATAGATGGAGCAGGGGAAGGATTGCAAGGAGCTTGAGATGGAACATGACAACTTTTAAAGGGAGTTCTCTGCTTGAAATGCATCTATAGCTTGATGTTCCTGTTAGTGACATTGTAAAAAGCTGCTGGACTCCAAGGTTCAATTTTAGTTCCTTGTGTTTAAGGAAGATGAATTCAAGCTGAAACAGGTGCAAAGAAAGACAATGATGAGCATCAGAGGAAGGGAGTGTCTTGTTTAGGAGACTCAAAGACTTTGACTTGTTTAGCTCAGCAAAACACAGGCTTGGAGAAGACACAATCATACTCTATAAATAGAATGGGAGCTGAACACCAGAGAAGGAGAAAAGCTATTTAAACTTAAAGACAGCGTTGGCATCGGAACAGATGGGGATAAACTGGTCATGAATAAATTTAGGTTGGAAAGTGGAAGATGTTTTTTAACCACTGAAGCACTTTGATTCTGGATCAGTCTTCCAAGTGGAGCAAAGAAATGAATTCCTGGAACTTGTTAAGTTTATGAGGTGGTGACTGCAACAGCAAAGACCTGGCCTTGAAGATCCTAGACTTTAAAATTACCATGGTTGGAATGAATGGCCCACCCAGATCTATAGGCTGTTGTCCTGGGTTTTCTTACTAATATTCTGTCTCTGCTCCATCCTGTTTGCATCTTGAGGGATTCTTGACAATGGAAACAACAAACAGTGCATCATTTGCTTAGGAAAGAAACCTGAGTTGCTGGAAAACATGGGGATATGGAAACAACTCCCCTCTTCCAGCAAAGGAGAGAAGATGGTTTTGCTTCTTCATTAAGGCTGGTGCATTCTTGGTGTTCCTGCATGCGTGGATATAACATGCACAAAGAAAATGGTTATTAATACTTCTTCACTGAAAGGGTTCTCAGGCACTGGAACAGGCTGCCCAGGGAGGTGGTTGAGTCACCATCCCTGGAGGTGCTTAAAAGACAGGTAGAATCATAGAATCATATAATCGTTTGGTTGGAAAAGACTTTTGAGACCATCAAGTCCAACCATACCTGCCCACTACTAAACCATATCTTCTAGCACTCCATCTACCTGAAGGGGGCCTACAAGAAAGCTGGGA
>NW_010308414.1:0-26104 GCF_000700745.2 Antrostomus carolinensis
GGGAGGGAGGGGTGTATGGGGCATGTCTGAGTCGAGCACCTCATCCTTTCTTGACTACTCTCCCTCCAATTCCATTACCACAGGCTTTGCAAGAGAAGCTGAGTCACCTTGGCCATGATTCAATGAAGAAAGCCACAGCTACCTTTAGAAATGGATCAGTATGTTTTTATTCCATACAGGTACTGCCTTTTTTCTTTAGCCTTTTTTCTTTGATTCCTACTGGATTATCCATTTTCCTCAGTTTTGTCACCATACCCCAACACAGTATCATTTTATTAAAATCTTCTTTTTGCACTTATCTTCTAGACACTTCCTCTTCTATTCCTTTTTTGCATTTGCATGTACATTTCTGAGTTTATTCATTTTCTTAGATCCTCTTGCACTGCTGACCAAAGAACACAGTTTTCAGCAAGTTAGATTGTCGAATTATTCTGACTGTTTTCTGGCAAGCAGTGAATCAGGTCACACAAAAATAATGAGGATTTTTCATTTATACAACAGCATGCCAAGAAGTCTGCAGGCATTATCAAAAGTTAAACTGGAGTATAACTTGAGATGAAAAAAGAAGCACAAAAAAATAATTAATTTCCAAAATTGTTCAGGAATTAAAATATTTGAAAAACAGTAATAAAAAATAAGAGTAATTTTAATTGCTAGAAAAGTTCAATAAGAACTTGGCCATCTGGTCTAACATTGTCATATTTGATTACTTAAGCACAAAAAACCAAAATACTTTTTTTCATGTCTCTTCATTAAACCAATTGTTCTGTCCAAATCAGTTTCAGGTTGTATTTTTCAACTTATGATATCCTTTACACTCATAAGTGATGATAGCCTCTCTTCTACTTCTCTCTTTGCATGTTTATTTTTCAGTAAAAGATTCTTATTTGTTTTTCATATATCTGTATATTTCAGACAATAGTTAAGGGACTTCTTGTCTGTGTGATTTTTTTTTTTTTTTTAAAAAGCTTCATTTGAAAATTCACTGCTCTTCCCAAGCTCTAACATCTTCTGTTATTAGATGAAAAACCAGAGAGAGAAAGAAAGAGAGAGACACACATTAATATACTGAACATGACACTATATGATACAGAATATCCCATTGGCATATCCTAATGCCAATCTAGTTTATTAACTTAAATAGCCTTTGCCCCCCCTAGACCTTGCACTTTTAGACTAGCAAAGCCGAAGTCCTTCAACTTCCAGTGACAAATGAAAAAAATGGTATGTTATCAATGTTTTTCTCATAACAAATCCCATGCTGAAACCAAAACACAGCACAGTCCTGGCTACAAAAAAGAAACCTAGCTCTGTCTCATCTAAAAAACAGGACATAACTATAGGTGCCATGAAATATTACTAAAAGAATTAATTTTCTGACCTACCATTAAAATAACATAACAAAGTAAGATAAAGAAGAGAGGCCGCAGCTTCTGTCTAGACATTCTGTTGTATAGCTCTAGTTATGTTATTCTAGTGAAACTCAAGCTGTAATAAATCACGGCATCTTGCAATGACAGTTTCAAATGAACATGTTTATTGAGACAGACAAGTACATCACTAAGAGTGTTATTTACTTCAGGTGCTGACATACAGTACCAGCTGTTGGATTTATACACTGACTCAGTAATTGCAGCTGAAAACCATGGGAATTTTTCAAATCATACATCAATATAAGCAAAAACATGGTTATCATAACATAACATAAGTAATAAAGATTTTTTTTTTAAGCAGCACAGAAGCCACAAAGTTGGAGAGAAAAAAACCCTAACAAAACCAGGCAAAAATTCCACTCTGATATCTAGTAACAAAGAACCACCAAAGCTCCACATTTAGAGTAAGTGCTAATACTGTGATTATAGTTTTTAATGAAGTTTAAAAAATCAGTGGCTGAACTTTTGAGGCTTGCTGAAATTCATAACTTTCTTCAGGTATATACCCAAACCATCTCTAGTCACCATTTTTCGGAGTAGGTATGTTTGCCAGTAAACCAAATGCAAACACAAGATGGGCTTTCTTGTGTAAGTAGTCTAGAATGGAAGCACATCCAGCATTGCTGCAAGCTCTTGCTCTACCACCAAACATGGGGACCTAGCTCATTGTGTTGGAGTTAGGATGGGCTTTTTCTGTAGTGGGGAAAAGGACTACAGTGATGATCCTTGTGAGAAGCTTCATGAAGATCCCCTGGCTCCAAGGCGGACCTGCCTCCAGCCCAGGCTGAGCCAGTTAGCAATAGGGAAATGCTTTTTCAAATCAATATTAATGAGAAAAGGACTGGTTTTGAAAATAGGAAGGAGGAGAGAATGTGGAGGAGAGGCCACTGACCTGAACAAAAGATGACTATCAACCTAAAAAAAAGAAGAGAGCACCATTGCCAGGCGGAAGAGGAGGAGGGAGAGGAAAGAGAACTTCAGATACTGAGATCACAGAAGAGTAGAGGGAGTAAATAAGGTCTCCCTAGCAGCCCACAGAAGTTCAATGGTGAAGCAGATACCCACGTATAGGCCATGGAAGACTCAACTCGAGCAGAAAAGCCGAGCCCAAGAACAGGTGTGACTGAATTGAAACCCTACAGATTCTCAATGCCAGAGCAGAGGGTGAATGGTTAGAGTGGGGGGAGGAGGTGCACTGAACCAGAGACCTGTCTGCAGCCTGTGAACGTCCTCATGCCGGAGCCAGGAGCTGTGCCCAAAGACGTCTGTGACTCCATGGGAAGTCCATGTTGGAACAGTCTGTTCCTGGACTATTGCAGCCCATGGGAGGGATCTCATACTTGAAAGAGCAGCATAGGTGAACTAACTTCAACCCCCATTTCCCGGCCCCTGTGCCACTGGAGGGGAGAAGGTAGAGAAATCAAGAGCAAAGTAATTTGAATCAGGGAAGAAGGGAGGGATGGGGGAAAGGTGTTTTAAGATTTGGTTGTTAAGTCTCACTGTCCTACTTGGATGATTGGTAATGAATTAAATTGATTTTTCTTCTCCAAGTTGAGTCTGTTTTGGTGAGTGATCTGTCCCTGTCCTCATTCTAATCCTTAACCCCTTTGTTGTGTTTCTCTCCCCACCTCACTGGGTGTGTCGGGGCAGAAGTGAGTGCAAGACCACATGGTCTTACCTGTGGGTGAAATGACCACACTCATGCAGAGATCTGGGAAATCAACATGAAAGGAAGAGAGTTTCTGTTGTCAGTAGGTTAAGAAAACAACCTTGACCCCTCTCAACCCATAATTAACCAATCAACAAGCTAAAAAATCACAAAACAAAACCCAAATCAGAACACACATAGGCGATAAGCACACAGTATGAAATGCACTTTGAGCTGGAATACTTGAAGAAGACAGTGTACATGTTCAGGTTGTGGTGGCTAATGTCTAGAATTGTGAGGATTTCATCAAATAGGATATCCAGCATGGAAAAAAATCAGCTGCTTCAAGAGGGAATTAGTAACCTTGTGGAAGGAAACCAAATGTTTTACAGGAAGGAAAGGAGGTGACAGCTACCTCATACACAAGAGAACCTTTCAGTATCCTCATCCAAGTCCCCTGTCCTTCATGGTTAAGGACTGTTGTGTGATGCTGAGACCAAAAGAAAACCAATGAGCAGAATAACCTGATGAGAGAGACTGTATGTCTCAATACTGAGAGGATTTTTGCAGTTGTTCCAACATAAAAAATGAAGAATGAGATAGTTAAGGGTCACCTTCTGAGGGACTGAATCCTATCTGACAACCAGTCCAAGAAGTATGAAGCCTAACTGGAAGCAAGTCAAATACGTTAAAGATATATAGCCAAAAATAATGCTCCCTTTAGACCATGCCTTATTTAATATTCAGTATAAGCTACTTTGCTAATTACTCTGAACAGTCATGTATCTTCCTCATAGAAATCTGACATGATGACAATCCTCTACTAGTGCAAGTCAAGGAGCTGAGTATACAACTGGTATTAGTCCTTCAGCTTGAGCATACAAGCTTTGGCAGTGGTTTACAAATACTGCAATATCAATATGTAACTCCATAAATGGTTGATATGAAAACCAACGTTTTAACTTTGGTTAACCAACTTCTTTTCATAAATGACATTCTGTGAAGCACCACCACTGGAAAGACATGAAGTTCCAACAATAAAGAAAAAATCCCAAAGCGAAAAAAACCCTACAGTCTTGTTCTATTGTGGTGGGTTAACCTTGTCTGGCTGTTAGATGCCACCAAGACCTTCTCTCACATCCCATCTCAGCAGGACAGGGAGATAAAATATGATTAAAAGCTGATGGGCTCAGATAAGGACAAGGTGATTGCTGACCAATTACGACAAAATATCATGAGTAAAACAGCTTCAGCTTGGGGAAATTAATTTAATATTTCTAAATAATAAAAGAGTAAGATAGTAAGAAATAAAAACAAAAGTATAAGCGCCGTCCCCCCACTTCTCCCTTATTCCCAGGCTCAACCTCACTTCCAACTCTTTTACCACATTCCCCGCCAAGTGACACAAAGGTACAGGGAATTGGGGTTGTAGTCAGTTCCTAACACTTTCCGTGCTCCAGGGTGGGGTCTCTCCCACAAGAGAGTTCTTCATGATCTTCTCCAACATGGGTCCTTGCCACAGACTGCAATTCAAGAACTGCTCCAGCATGGCTTCTTTCCATGCAGTACAGTCCTTCAGGAACATACCCTCCAACATGGATCCCCCATGGAGTCACAGGTCCTGCCACAAAACTGGCTCCTGCATGAGCCCCTCTCTACAGGCCACAGTTCCTGCCACGACTCTGCTACAGCATGGGCTCTCCATGGGTTGCAGCTGCCTCCAGGACATATCCACCTGCTTTTGCATAGGGTCCTCTACAGTGTGGATATCTTCTCCACTGTGGTCCTCCATGGGCTGCAGAGGGACAACCTGCCTCACCATGATGTTTACCATGGGCTGCAGGGGAATATCTACTCTGGTGCCTGGAGCACCTCTCCCCCCTCTTTCCTCTGTCAACTTGATGTCTGCATAGTTGTTAATCTCACATTTTACCACTCCTCTCTCACAGATGCTGTACAGCTCTTTTTACCCTTTCTTAAATACATTATCACAGAGGTGCCACCAGTGTCACTGTCTGGCTCAGCTATGGCCAGAGGTAGGTCCATTAGAAGTGGCTGAAAGTGGCTCTGTCAGACATGAAACAGGTCCTGGTGTCTTCTCACAGAAGCCACCCTTGCAGGCACCCACTACCAAAACCTTGCCACGTAAACCAGATACATCATCCTGGACTTAGTGAAAAGGGATTTAACAGATTTAGTAGAAATCCACCAGAAGGTAATTATTATTTGTCTTATGAAATGGTGAAAATATAGACAGTGGAAAGAACACTACAGGGGAAAATTACAATAGAGAAACTGGAAAAGAAAGACCTTAAGTGAAGCCTTTTATGCTGAGAAAAAGAACATGCAAAAGACTGCAGTTACCAAAAACAAAGACTTCTGTTAACCCAGTATCAAGCAATACGAATTCTTGAAATGTACTCGGGTACAGTTTATCTTCTGAAATATCTTCCATATTTAAAATCTCATGTAATGCTTTATGGTACTCAAGATCAAATGTAGAATAATAGCTCACTGACAACTTCTTTTGTTTCTAAAATAAAACAGTTAAAATAACTTGTATGGAAACAGTTTGCATAACTATCTTCTTTATTATTCTAAGGCAAAAGACAGACCAGGGCAGCAGAGTGAGGAGAACAACTTTCACAAAAGCAAACTATAATTTGAAGGGGGTAGGTGGTGGAGCAGTGGGTAAGTGTGTTTTGTATATCATAGAATCATAGAATGGTTTGGGTTGGAAGGGACCTTAAAGATCATCTGGTTCCAACTCCCCTGCCATCATATCTGAAAGTATATTTTATATCTATTAAGTTGTTCTCCAGGAGAACTGGCAGATCCTGAAAGTGACAGTATTAAAAGGAAAGCAATTAGACTACTTTAATTCAAAGGATTCAAAGTTAATTCAATACGCTACCAATCTAATCAGAAATGCATAGATGTTAAGGGAAAAAAATGGGGAAAAATTCCGAACTGACAGAAATATTGTTGCCAAAGAGTAGGTATGAAGGAATGCCAGAATAATGAAGACATGAAAATAAACAGAAAAGCTAGCTATAAGGTACAGCAAGAAGAGGTTTTTATAAACACAATAGAAAATGAAATCAAAAGGAAGCAAAAGTCTCTTATTCAATAGGAAGGAGAACAAAAAAGAGATTATACACAACAGACTAAATTCAATACCTTTGATTTTGTTTTTAAAGAAATAAAGAAAAAGGTAGTTTTGACCAGATACTTCACACAGCAAGTTTTATCACAAGGATAAGTATGCCAGGATGAATTTTAAAAGAGCAAGGTAAAGAATATTTAGATAATCAGTTGAATTTAAATTTATCTTAAAATGCTTAAAAAAATAATATAACCAAAGAGATTTATAAAACATTAGTGGTTTTCTTCAAGAGATCATAGAAGAGAGGTGGTTAGAAAAAGGAGAAGAATGTGAAATCTTGTATCAGCTATTGAAAATTAAGAAGTGGAACAATGTGCAACAATGTGAAGGAATGTAAAAGAATTACAGGTCATGGCACCTTCATTGAGGAACTGAGACAGAAATAATTATCGACCTGTTTATATTGAGAGAGAATAAAATTAAAAGGAAAGACAGTATAGTTTTGTGAATGTTCAGATAGTTCTGTAAATGTTCAGATAGTTCCAAAACAGTCTTATTTTCTCCAAGATGGAACCTGTGCCTGGTTACAGCAGAATACGTAACTGACTTCAATAAGAATTTTCCCATTGCCTTATGGGACATTCTCAAAAGCAAGCTAAAGAACCACAATCTAGATTTTAAAAAGTAAATACTCACTGCTTTATTAACTACACTCCAAATAGTTATCAGTGTTTCCTTCATAGTGAAAGGGCATTTCATCAATACAGCAGTTAGAATAAAAGCAGAACATGGTAATAGGTGTCAATGTAAAATGAAACGTCTTTGTGAAAGAGCTCATGTTGGAATAGTGAAAAGGCTCCGTGGGAGAAAGCAAGCTTGAATGGTTAAAAGGAAAGTCATATGGAAAGGCAGACTAGAAAAGAAGAAAGGAAAAATTACTCTAGGTATATGGATAATGCACACTCTCTACACAGGTAATGGAAGAGGTCATAGACACAAACACTGTGCTTTGAACTTGACTAAATATGTCAGTTTGATACCTTATCCAATAAAATGTGAACACAGTATTTTTCAGGTGTTTACTCTCTCTACTTCTAATTGCTTAAGTCTGGTGAGGGAACACTGTACCAACAGCTTCATATGTAGCCTGTTAACAGTGCTTCTGATAATATTACATATTCTGTTCTTCATCTGTGCAATCAATTTCTTCTATCTCTTTCAGTTTAATCTGGAAGCAGACTGCTTAAAAGTAAAGTGATAATAAAGTGTTTCCCAGCAACTACTGCATCACTTCTAGTGACCTTCAAATTACATTTAACATTTGTCTTGGGCAAAATTGTAAGGCTGCTCGACATCGTGGACAGGAAGATTCATCTGGTACTGTTAACCTAATCAGTAGTGAAATAAAAAGTCAACTGAGCTTACATTTTTACCACCCTGGGAGAAAGTTAAAAAACACATCAGTTGGTTTAACAAAATGATAGCAGACAGAGAATTGGTATCCAAGGTTATAAATTCTAGTAGCTTAGTAAGCCCTGTACCTCATATACAATCATTAATTTCTCACACTGTTATTAAAGGACAATCTCACTTTTGTTTTCTTTTACTTCATGAGTTCCTTTGATATGTCCCCCAGAAGGAAAACAAACAAATGAGGCTGCAGGGTTCAAAATCATACAAATTATAAAAGATTTTAGAAAAAGAGAAGGTGTTATGTTGTGGGGAGATTCATTCTACAAGCTTTAATTATCTAAGACTATGTGTCCTTTAGTAAGTTTTTTGGTGCAACAGAAGTAGATCAGTATTATAAAACAGATGGTGTTAAAGCTCCTGACCTTTATTTCTGTTTTTCCTTATGACCTTTTCAGAAAAAAAAAACAACAAAAAACAAACAAACAAAAAAAAAACCCAAAAAAACCTGGTGCCTGCTGTTTAACCTTTCTTTTTATTTCACTTTTATATAACACCCACTGTACAATATCACCCTCAATGACGATGTGGTTACCTCAGAACTCAGTCTAGTGGCTAAACAGCTTTTGTGAAAAAAACTCCAAAAACTAACCAACCAACCAACCAACTAAACAACAAAACAAACCAAAACAGAGTGAGCTGCTTCTTGCACCTCCTTTTCTCTAAGATACAAAGAGACATGCAGACTGACTTCTTTGGGAGTCTTTGCACAGGGACTGCTTCACCCATGGTCACCCATGGATGTTCTAAGCACAAGAGATGCAAATTATTCCTTTAGGATGCAGGAATAATAATTTTGTCCTCTATACTTTTTTGACCTTTCCTAAATATTAGCATGTGGCTTTCACTGCTTTCCTCAGAAAACCTCATAGGCCTAAACTTGAGCAGGCTGCTGGACAGAGTGTAGTGGACAAGTGCTACAGTGTGAAGTCCAGAAGAAAAGTTGAAAGGAGGATGTTGGCAAGGCAAAGTATTCTATACTGCTTCATTAGATAGCAGGAGATAAATGGGAAAAGTGATTGTTTGCTGCTACCTAGCAGAGGCAACCTACATAAGGGCTAGAAGAGTAGTAGGAAGAGCTATCTGCTTAGTGTCTAATGGCAAAAGGCATTATGTATATATTTTTTTTTTTAATTTCCCCCTATACTGATCAACTGCAGGATATTTTTCAAGAGATTAGTGGTAATAGCAGGTGCATTTAAGATACATAAAAGGTCATCACATTTAGTTTTTGGTTTGTTTTTTTTTCCCTCTCAAACAAAAAAGAGTTTTCTCTTCCTTGTAGTCCACACTGCACCTCCTTCCAACCATAATAAACAGCCTATTGTGAAGAATATTCTAACACATTCACTATCTGTCAAGGGTCATTTACACAGACGATGTAATGCATCAAAGGCAATCTGTGCTTCAGAGAAAATACTTTTGGATCCTAGTTCTGGGTTTACTGCATGTTAGATGATATCTGAATGTTTGAAATTTACAGAATTATTGTATTTGATCCCTCCTTATCCCAACAGAAATAAACAGAAGCTTAGAACAAAAATTTAAGAACCTGAATTTGTTTTTAATACTCAGAAAGATGGACATCACTTTCAGCTTGCTTTGAATGTGACAAAAACTGCTCACCATCAGTGTCTGCTCATAAATAATGAATTAATAACTAATTTAGCCAGAATTTAAGACAACTTTCCTTCAAGTAACTGGAGATAGGAACTTCTGTAGATTCTTACCTTTACAACATTTTGCTTTCACAGATGAATATGGTTTTAAACATCCACCTTTTAAAAGCTGATGAGAAGTTATGACCTATCTGCTGAGCTGCCATGAATGACAACATAGTTGCTGTTAAGCTTGTTCATCTGTTATGTAGCATTCATTAAAATGCTTTTATGGATATTTAAATGGAAATGTTTTGCCTCGGTTGTGGTGAGCTAACAGTACGTACATAGTTATGGTAGCTCTGTGACCAGGAAATAAGGCTGCTGCAACTCGATTGTTTTATATTGTTCCCATATTCTTATGTTACTGCTACTGCTTCTTCATATCCAATAAAAGTATTGCTTTAAAATTATTTTTAGTACTAAGACATGATATTTCACCAAACCAAAAAGACAACCTTGATACTTATTACCTGTGTCATAAATTAGTGAGTAGGAGTCACATCAAGCAACTAAAGAATATATCATGTTTCAAATCTATGTGCTAAATAAAGTAGGTTCACTTCTAACTAACGTAATAACAATTTGACTGGTCTAAATAGACCTTCTTCTCAAAAAAGAAAGAGTATAAACACTTAGTGCATAAAAATGACATTGTTAAGATTTTGAAACAGACATTTAATCTCACGTCTGCACAGCATCATAATTTCCCATCACACAGATGGACTGAAGCAAAAGTGGTGACTCTGGCCTCTCCCTGCACACAACTCTGTGGTAGGTGTGGGGGTTTTTTTTGCTGTTGTTGGTTTTTTGTTTGTTTGTTTGTTCTTGTTGCTGGAATTACTTTGTGTTTGGGTTTTTTTTTTTTTTTTGTGTGTTTTGTTTTTATTTTCCAGGTAGATTAGGAAAATCATCCAGCTGAAAAATGACCTAACTTCCCATGTGTCACCATAAACACTAGTGCTAGCATAAAGAAAAAAATGAGAGCAATAGAAATACAGAGGTAATGTAGGGGGGACTGAAATATTCCCTTTAGTGACATTCCACCTTTAGGCTTGCTTAAAGGGGCTGAGAAATCAGTCTTTCAATAATTCTACAATTACTGTAGACATAACCACTTAAAATCTACATAATTTTTTCAACAATAAGAATAATGTATTTTATTCATTTTTCTGTCAAAAACCTTGGGATAAACTTCAAGGTTTTGCATAATGTTACTCTACTGCTCCTCACCTGCTTTTCATAAACAGGAGGTATGTAGCAAAGGCAGTTTTCAGAGCCTCTCAGTCCACTGCTGTGAAATACAAAAGGTCTCCATAATAAGTTGGGGCCTCCTTATTTCAGAGTCTATTAGCTTCTCTTCTATAAAGGGATGAAAAAGAGGAATGGGAATCTATTTTACCTTTTAAATATTTACAAGAAGCTGGCAACAGTTAACAAGTGTAAAATATTCTACCTTCTTCACTGCAGTGAATGATTACCTTGAATGAAAAACAAGTTGTCACTGTGTCCAAATCAGTGTAATTTCTGTTCTTCAGCAAGCAAAGAATGTAAGGCTGGCAGCACAAGTGAATGGAAGAGTCAACTTTCCCTGGGACTTGCCTCCCTTAATTCCTGTTAGACAAAACCCATAGTTATTTGCAGAGGAAGGAAAAGAATTTAAGTATAAACAGGCCCAAAGGTAAATAGGGCCTTGGCAGGAATAAAAGCAATTGTTCAATACCATTCAGACAGTTAGTCTTAAGGAAGTTGTCCTGGTTTTGCTAGGATAGAGTTAATTTTCTTTCTTTTTAGTAATTAGAAGAGTAGTATTTTACTTTCAGTGTTTCAGTTCAGACATATCACGAGAAGAACTTTGATAACAATACTTTTGTTGCTACAGCTTCAAGGCCACCGTGTTTTTGCTCCTTCACAGCTGCATTAGGACTGGGAGGGGGGAAGCGCAGTGAGGAGCAAAACCCAAAACTGGCATCTGGTTGTGCCAATGAAATATTCCATATCATATCACGTCATACCAGTATATTAACCAGTGTTGACCGGAAGATGGCACTTCTCTCGGGGATCGCTCAGGCTCACTCTTCCGGGGTTTCGGTTCGGGACCGTCTCGGCTCCGGGATCGTTAGCTGGCACAGGCTGGGAATTGGTCAGTGGGCGGTGAGCACTGTGTATCACTCATTTGTATAGTCTGTTATCACTGTTGTTATCATTATCATTTTCTTTTAATTAGTAAATAGTTTTTATCTCAATCCGTGAGTCCTTGCCCTTCTTTCCAAATTCTCTCCCCTACTCCCTGGGTGAGGGGGGGTGGCGGGGAGGGTGATAGAGCAGGCTGTGTTTGGCTGCAAGCTGCAAGTAAAAGGGTGAATCCACCCAAACCACCACAGAAGTGTGTTCATGCTGAATGAATTATATTTTTATTGTTTATTAAGAGATTGTAGAAAGAGACATTACCCTCACTGTATGAAAGGAAAAGTTGTAAATTTTGCATTCATCTGACTGAATAACACAACTGGAAAAGGAGGCAATCTCTGGATCTGACATTTTCTCCTATATACAGTATTCCCTATATCTGGTATATTCTAGTTAAAAAGTGAAAGCATTCTCACATTTGAGAGCAGGCAGAGAAAGATTGGTAGTGTTGAATTTGCAGTATGAGTGAATGCCATGTACAAGCTTCTATAACATCTGTGTGTCTAGTCAAACACTTGGCCCCCTGAAATTGTTTCAGATCAACTAAATATTTGTAAGTGAAACCTGTAGGAAACTAACACTTGGGAAAGTCAAACCTCCAAAGGATTTGATTCAATTTTCATTAATTTGCAAGCTTTGTCCCCACTTTGCAATACATTATACTTGAATATAAATCTTATTAAGACATTCCTAGGGGGTGTAGAGATATCATTATCCCTATTACAAAAATAAGATTAGAGAAATTCACAGATAAAAGAAGACCCATTTAAGAAGTTTGTGGCAAAGTTTAAGTGAGTCTCTTAGTGGGTCTCTTTCTTTTTTTTTTTCTTTTTTCTTTTTTTAATTAAAAAAAAAAATCGAGTAATCTGGATTGGTTTGTTTACATTATATCATCTGCAGATTAAGACTGCTATTGTTTACTCGCTTGTGCAAAGGCACACATTGGTGTGGTCATATAGTCATATATAGGTCATATAGTGTCATATATAGGTCATACAGGTCATAGGTCATATAGTGGAAATATTTTAGAGAAATTGAATCTAAGAGAGTCAAAATGAGGTTTGGATTGTTTCTTGAAAATATATGAAAAATAGCTTAGAAATTTAATAAAATCACATCAAATAATTAACCTTTACTTCTTTCATAATTATTTAAAACACATAATAATACAACATATGATTTCCAGAAAAAGGTATACAAAATGTCTCTAAATGTGAATAATTTATAATTTAATCTTATTTTTTCTTAAATCCTTTCAATTTTTAATGTTCTTTTCAGCACCCCTCTAAACATCTTACTGTTTGTTTCTATCTTTCCAGTGCTCAGGTGTCCGGAACTTTATTTAATATTCCATTTGTGCTTACACTAAAGCCAGAGAGTAACAGAATATTAGGGGTTTTTTTCTGCATGACAAGACCTGCACATATCAAAATTGTTCTGGAGTTTTATAAGCTATACTACACTGGAAACAGGTCCAATTTGTGCCTTGCTATCTTCCTTCAATTTGATTTAACAGTATTGCTTTTGGTAGCTTGCATCTTTCTGTAGCAAAACGCTATTGCCTCTTTTCTGTCTCTATTCCCAGACTGTCTTTCTCCATGGTTTTTTGCACTCTCTACAGCTTATTTAGCATACAGTCCATCAAGTTTAGAATTGTTTGAAAACATTAGTAATATTATAATTAATTTATCTTCCAGATTATTGAAAAAAATAAAAATAAACTCAGCCAGGAAAACACCACTTCTGCAGTACTTCCTGCATTCTTTTCTTCGTTTCCATATGATAACATTTATCTTCATCTTTGGCAGATCAGCCACTTCCTCTTCACAGCAGGCAAGGACTTGTACACATCTGATCCCTTCTGTGATGCCTCCCACCTCTACTTAATGCTCAACAGTTATTGTCCTGTTAAAGGACATTTCTCCTTTCTTGAAGCCCTCTTTGCCATGAGTATCCTGCTTCTGTGATATGCGCTTTCTGCCTGAAAGGGTCCTGAATCAGTAGGAATCTCTACACATAATTCTGAAAGAGATTGCTGACTGGCAACTTTCCCTAGGCTAGTTCACTGCCCAACTACACCAAGATAAACTTCCTGTATTAGTCTACTAGTAGCACATCTGTTATTTAGATTCACCAAAGGTTGTATATGCTATCTCAACTTGCAGAAGAAAGATAAGCATTCTGCCCAAAAGGGATTGAAATTATGTCTTGGAAGAGAGAGGAAGATATAGCATAAACAGGGAGATATGTCTCAGGAGCTTCTGGGAAATACTGACTTTAAGAAGCAGTATTGCAATTGGATTCAGTGGACAAAGGCATACCATAAACGTACTGAGCTGGGGCTGCTAACATCCTTCAGAGGGGCACAAATTCCCCCTCTAATTGTGAATGTCAACTTGAGGCAATGAAGGGAAACATCCCAAGCAAAAGACTGATAACCAACAGTAGAGAACTGTTTTATGACTGACGATGGCAATCCTCAGTCAGATTAAATCCTTCAAGAAAGAACTTTTAATTCACACTTTACAAAGTAGTAATTAATATGTCTTGGAGTTAATTGTTGTGTTAGGGCCTAATAATGCCAGATCCCTTGTCTGTTATGTTTCTTTCTGCTCACCTTGGTCAAGTAATGGTTTTAAACTAAAAGAGGGTAGATTCAGACTACATATAAAGTACACATTTTCACGATGAGAATGATAAAACACTAGTACAGGTTGCCCAGAGAGGTGCTAGATGCCCCAGCCCTGGAGTCATTCAGGGTCAGGTTGAACATGGATCTGAGCAACCTGATCTAGTTGAAAACGTCCCTGCTCATTGCAGGGGAGGTTGGACTAGATGACTTTTAAAAGTCCTTTCCAATCCAAACTATTCTATGATTCTATTATTCTTCCAGGTATCAAAAGGACTTTGGGTCACTGTGTCAAATAAAAAATGTATATCCAAATAATAGACACATGACATTTGTGAAAACTTTGGTTGTTTTCTGCTCTTTATGATTTTTTTCATCCTTGTACTGTTTTTCTGGAGTTTTTGTTTTGGTTTGGTTTGGGTTTTTTTTGTGTGTGTGGTTTTTTTTTTTTTTTTTTTTTTGTATGTTTGTTTGTTTGTTTTCCAGGTAATGTACTTCTTTCTCTTCTCTCAAACTGCTTTCTGTACCTTGCTTCAGACAACTTTCCTTCTCCTTGTAGGAATTAAAACACTCTCCAATGTTCCCAGCATAATGCTGCTGGGGCTTAAATTAATGAAAACAGAAGCCAGGAAGAATGCTGGTGTCACCAAGTGCAGTAAATGTAAGATTGCCACTCAGAGTGGAGAAGTTAAAGACATGGATGTAAACCAAAAAGAACCTGTCTTAACATGAAGTTTGAAAACAGATAGGGTTATGTTGGTGCTTTAAGAGCCAAAGCTGCAGGCAGCTTCAGCCTTGAGAAGTTAATTCCTGACCTTGAGTGAAAAATAAAACCAAGTGGAAAAAACAAGAAAGAATGTGTATGAGACAAGATAAGGATAGTTTATGTACTGTAATTAGTAACCAGTCAGAAGTAAAAGAATGGCTCATGCACAGGTGGAATTATCCAATCATGTCAATTGTTTAGGTGCGTGTGTGATAAGGAGTAATGAGTCAAAAGTGAAAGAGAATGCATGCTTGGGGCATGGAGGAGGAAAAAAGGATATATAAGCAGTGCAAAGCTTCAATAAAGTGCTGATGCCTGAAGACATCTCGGTGTTGGTCATTTCTTCATCCTCACAGGGTTAGGCCTGTGGAAAACTTCAGTAAACACTGAGGACATACTGTAGAGAGTAAGTACCTGGTAGGGCTGGTGTACCAAATCTGTGTTAATCTGTGATTCTTTTTCTCTCCACGCTAGCTTTTGACTTCATGATACAGTCTAACTAGTTCTCCCAGTCAACCACTTTTTTTAATTATTTGGATCTGAATTTCGGATTCCCAAATCATAACTATTGCAAAAAATTATCAAACTCACCAGCATCAATGAGTATTGTCTGATCCTGTTTATTAATAAAAAGGCAAAAAATCTACTGCTACCATGAACTATTTCAATAGATCAAGAAATACATACGAGGATCTAGTAGCTCTGATGTAATTTGTGATGCAAAAGAACAAATACAAGGAATAAATTATGTTGCTATGTTTCTTTATTTAATTTATTAAAAGAAGAACACATACATCTTTCTTTAAACTTTTTTCCAGTTTTATAAATGTAGTATTTAAAGGCAAAACCAAGTTGTGGAAATCTTACTTTAAACATCTTGGGCAAATGCCCAAGGGCATTCCTATATGACAAGTTCTATATTATGTGTAGATAGCATTAATTAATGTTCCCTGATTATTACAATTTATATTTTGCTACTGTAATTTTCTTAAATAGAGTGTTCTTTAAATATATATCCCCCCTACTGTAAGACACATTTCTACTCTTTTTAATCCTCTGATTTTTCTTAGTCACTTAAAGAATATAATGTGAATTGTGAAGTGTGGTATAAACCCCCTTCAGAGAAAAAAAAACAAAAAAAAAAAACCCGAACTGTATTCTGAATACTTTGTATGTAAAGGCAATAATATTGTAGGCATATTAAATGATGCAACTTGTAAAAGTCTCTGTGAAATCATCCCAGCTGAGGCCAACCAGATTTAAAACAACTGAGAAGTGAGCTCCACATGTCACCTTATTTCTTCATAAATTAACATGTTTTAAACAATAGGATCAAATCTCAAACTACACAAATAATGACACCAAATCTGAGATTCTAATATTAAGTGGATCAAATCCAGATAAAAACGTCATCCTATTGAATCTAATCTAGATTATTGTTTTAGTGTAATAGGAGCTCTGTATCTCTTTAAACATATTTAAGAGACATTATGAGAAAAGAAGATTTATAACATTAATAAGATTGAAGGAGATGGAAAAACCTCCTATTTGTTCTCTTGAGCTGGGGTGGGATATGGGGTGGGGAATAAAAGAATGTACTGCCAAGAAACATATTTTTAACTCCGTTTCTTACCTGCCAGAACTCAAAGTTTAAAACTGTGAAGAACGTTAGACATACAGCCAGGTTTCTTTGTTAAGTGGCTCATCTCAGAATACCACAGAAAAGACTGCAACATTTGAAGGAATTAACACAGTACTTCTTTCTTTTCTCCAGTCAATCTAGGTTTTCTGCCAGTATGTGAGAAATTGAGACCATTTCAAATGCTTTTTCTAAAGTAAAAATGATATACCTTTTATTAGCAAGCCCACCTTAAGCTAGCCTATAAAATTACAAGAAAGCTATCTCCCACCACAGCTCTGATTTTGTCGGCTTTAATGGAGTGCAAGAGAAGAATGAGGAAAAACTGTGGGATTCTACAAGAGTGAAGGAGATGGTAGCGTCTCACTTTGGAAGGAGAATGCAAACGAGAGCACAGTACAGGTTCTGCATCTTACTTAAGCCTAGAGACATAAGATATAGCCCTGACTAAACTGCTTTTACTTCAGGCTGCTTCCATCTATCTGCTCCTGTTCCATTCACCCCTAGAGACCTCCTGAAAAATAACATCAGTGACACATCAGTCCTTCTCACAAGACCTGTTTATGTCTGATTTTCTTGTCTATTTGTTTCAGTTTTGTTGGATCACAGGATGAGGTTGGAAAGAATCTCAGGAGATTACCTACTCTGATATCTTGCCTAAATCAGGGTCACCTATAAGATCGCACCAGTTTATTCAGGGCTTTATCCAGTCAGGTCCAGAAAACATCCAAAGGTGAAGACTACATCCATGCAAGTTTTTCATTATAATCTCTGTCTCTTTTTTTGTTTTTGTTTCTGTCCATTGTATCTCATTCTTCCACTATGCAACCCTGAGGCTGGCCCTATCATCTCAGTGACCCATTCTGTCTGTACAGACAGGAAGCCCTGCTCTGAAGCTATCCATTCTCCAGACTGAACAAGCCTCAGGTCCTTCATCTTCAACCACCTCTGTCCCCTGATCTCACTGCAGCTGATCAACATCTTTCTTGTATTCAGGTACCCATGGTGTCCACAGTATCTAGACGTGATCTAACAAGCATCAGGCAGTCATAGATAATCCCTTCCCTCCTTGTATTGGCTAGGTTCCTGTTGATACAGCCCAGGATGCTGTTGGATGTCTCTGCTGGCAGGGTAGGATGCTGGCTCACACTTAACTCACTGTTAACCCAAGACCTCAGTCCTCTTGACAGAGCTTCTCCCCAGTCTGGTTTGAGTAAGTTTCTTGACCTTCAACACCTACTGAACTTCGGCTCACATTTCAAAGTAGCATACTAGTGTGCCAACAGAATTATTTTTGGATAAAAACCAGTGGATAGGTGAACTTCAGGAGCTTGCTAAGTGCACTCTAACTGCTCATGGATGTTCACTTCAACAGACCAAACTAGAGTTCACCTGAAATCAAAATTCCAAAACTCAGCAGCAATCCTTCTGCTTGAGAAAATTGTTCTTAGAGGGCCTGAGTAATAACTAGTATATACATATTGTTTCCTCCAAAACTTAGCATTTACCAATACAAATAGGAAAGAATCTAAAAATTAAAGGTTTGCAAGAGATTGGGGTTTTATTGGAGAATGAAAATTCTTTGGTATCACAGTAACAGAAATTCATAGTCTGATGAATGTGACCTTTTATTTCTGTAGTCAAAAAAAAAACCAACAAAAACAATTGAGAAATAGTTACTTCTCTACATATTTTTTCCCTTTTGTAAGCAGAAACAATCAAATGCAGTATTATTAAAAAAGTATTATTATAAAGCAATATTATTGCTCTGTTGGTATAAATCCGAGAAAACATAGTTATCTGAAATATAACACAGTTAATATATGTTGAAAGGTATAATGCAGAATGAAATGAAAAGCCCAGAGATCATGTTTTACAGCTACTGTTTTAAGCTGCTCTATTTTCCCCCAAAACCATCATAACTCAAGGAAACACAGAACTGACCTGTTATAAACTTTTTCCTATTGCATTCCGTCTCTTCTAGGGGAAGAAAGATGCTTTCCTTAAGTTAACTGTGGAGTTTCAGAGAAGAGTAAATTATTTTAACTATGTTAATATTTAGAAAAAGACACAAATCTCATATAACTCTGTCTTGTTTTATTTCTACATAAAACATAAGTGAAGATTAAAGGCATTACATTTATTTAGTTTAAAGAGGTGACACAGGGAAGAATGTGATAATTCTACAAAAATAGTTAAAGGACAATAATATGAGAGAAAGGAAGAGCTAGTCACAGTGAACATTAGTCATAAAACAAGAAGTAATGGGCTGAGTTAGAGGGATGAATGTATCTTGGTTATTACAAGAACTTGAGAAAAAAGACAATCAGCATACAGAAAGACTTCTCTTGTGAAATAGTTATTGCACAATCTTTGGAGGTATTAAAGGCAAGATTAAAAAGCTGTCTGTAAAACATTGTGAGTTTTCAGAGACTGAACTGGATGACCAATAACATCCTTTCAAATAGACTTGTAATAAGTTGACCTCATCTGGATGCCAGTTGCCCACCAAGCCACTCTATTACTCCCACTCCTCAACAGGACAGGAGGAAAAAATACAAGTAAAAACTTGTGGGTTGAGAGAAGAACTCAGAGATCACTCACCAATTACTGCTACAGGCAAAATAAACTCGACTTGGAGAAATTAATTTATTGCCAGTTGATAACAGAGTAGGAAGACGAGAAATGAGTACAAATCTAAAAACACTTTCCCCCAACCCCTTCCTTCTTCCTAGGCTCAACTTCATTCCCAACTCTTCTACCTCAGCACAGGGGGATGGGGAATGGGGGTTTCTGTCAGTTCAGAACACTTCATCTCTGCTACTCTTTCCTCCTCATGCTCTTCTGCTCCAGCATGGGTTCCTACCCACAGGAGACAGTCCCACACTTCTCCAATGTGTGTCCATCCCACAGGCTGCAGTTCTTCAAGAACTTCTCTGGCATGGATTCTTTTCAGAGGTTACAGTCCTTCAGGAATGGACCCCTCCAGCATGGATCCCCCATGGGGTCACAGAACCTGCCAGAAAACCTGATCCTGTGTGGGCTTCCCTACATGGGACATAGAACCTGCCAGGAGCCTACTCTGGCATGGCCTGTCCATGGGCTGCAACTTTTTTCAGGACATATCCATCTGCTCCAGTGTGGGGTCCTTCAAGGCTGCAGAGGGACAACCTGCATCATCACGGTCTCCTCTAGGGGCTGCAGGAGAATGTCTACTCTGGTGCCTGGTGCAAATCCTCCTCCCCCTTGTTCTCTCACCTTGGTGTCTGCAGGATTGCTTTTCTCACATATTTTTCACTTCCCTCTTTCAGCTGCTGTTATGCAGTGTTTTTTTCACTTCTTATATATATTATCAGAGAGACATTACCAACATTGCTGATTGTCTCAACTTTGGCCAGTGGCCAGCCTACCTTGGAGCCAGCTGAAACTGTCTCTGTCAGACATGGTGGCAGCTTCTGATGTCTTCTCACAGAAGCCACCTCTGCAGCCCCTCTGCTATCAAAAACTTGCCATGTAAACCAAATACAATACTATGGGGAAAAAAAGGTAGATACCAGAGATGAAGGAGCACCAAATCCCTCCCCTCTGAAATCAAGCTGTTCTAATAAGGGGAAGGAAAATGCCACACAAAATGCAATAAGCCCTCTGACAGTTAATTTAATTTGTAATTTGCTCTATGTATGATTAAAACTATATTGACTGACTTCTAAGATACTTGCATCTAAATCTACTGTACTAAGCACATTTTTCTACTAAAGAAAAATGAAGCCAGACAAGCCACAGGTTTAGAATCTCCCTCACATCCCCCTCATACTTGTGAGAAATAAAAAGTTGAATAAGGCATATTAAAATAGTTCTGCATTCAGCAGAAAGACTGAAGATTTACATCTACCTTCTTTCCTCATCTTTAGATTTTCCCTGGTAGATCAGCAAGAATTACTCCTGGACTTTTCTGGTAGTAGGGATGTATATGATCCTCTAAGATGCTTCAAGTTGGAACTGCTTCTTCACAAATGATACATAAATAAGTGGAATTTCCCAGGAACAAACATGTAAATATAACATCTACCGTTTTCTTCAGCCTATGGTTTTGGTGTATGAAAGCAAAAGGAATTTCTCTTCATGAAGGGAATAAAGTAAGGATTTGATTTCACATATTAACATTTGGTTGAGCCAGCCAGTAAAATATACGTACAAGATCCCAGTCTCTGACTGAGATAATAAGCACATTTGGCCACATGATATTAAGGTGACCAAAAAAACCAAAAAGCCCAAAACTTGAATGCTTTCAGGGAGTGGCATCCACAACTTCTCTGGGCAATCTGGTCCAGTGTCTGACCACCCTCACAGGAAAGAATTTCTTCCTAATATCTAATCTAAATATACCCTCTTATATTTTAAAGACATTATCCGTTGTCCTATCACTACCTGCTCTTGTAAAAATTCCCTCCTCAGCCTTCCTGAAGGTCTCCTTCAGGTACTGGAAGGCTACCATACAGCCTCTCAAGAGCCTTTTCTTCTCCAGGATGAACAGCTCCAGCTCTAGATGTCCTAGATCCACATTGGACCTTAAATGTATTTACTGAAGATAAAAAGAAAAAAATGGAACACACCACACAAAGACTTTACGTATTTTAATTGATACGTCTACTATACTAGACTAAAGGCCAAAAAAATATAAATAAAGTTAATATAGGATTTTAGGATATAAATTTTAGGATTTGCTTGAACTATTGTGCTTGAATATTGTATTTATATTGTATTTCTACTAAGCATAGGTTTTCAGATCCATTTTATATACTGAAGCACAGCTTTTATTTTATCCACTGACATTAACAGTTGTTTAGTTTTTCTTCAGGTGACTGGATCAGGTAGATGTTCTTCAAGGAACATCATTCTTGCCCTGGGAAACAACAAACACTACCTAGACAAAAGGTTTCAAAGACTGTAGGGAGCTGGAAGGCTGAAGTAAAGAGCAGAATACAGGATATCAGACTTCCACAACCACTCTTCTTGCACGTTAAGTTTTCTTTATTCACATATTAGTTAACAATTTATTTTTCCATAAATCATGGGTTTCCTGAGCTGAAAATCTTTTCGGTTGTCTGTAAGGAGCTTTGATCATGTAATAGTCACTTCAAAGTTGTGAAGGATTGGGGTCTCTGTCTCACAATGAAATGTAAAAAATCCTACATATTATTTAAATAATTTATACTCTTAACCTTTATAAAAATTAATTGAAAACTTCAGCATATTAACATAAACTGTGCTGATACTAACTTAAGCTTTTGGAGTCTTCCTGGGACATGACTGCATGACTTCATTATTTTCACAAAACAGACAGTAGTTTATCTACACACACTCTCCTGCTCACAGCTTTCTTTTGGGTATGGTTCTGGGAAACTTGCCTGTGTAACATTATCACCAAAAGTATCTCAGGCAATGGAGACATTAGGTGTTTGGGGAGGAAAAAAACAAGAAGTTTGTCAAGTTGTTAAAGCCCACTGAAGGAGAAGGTGAGATACGTCAGTTTGCAAAAGTGAAAGCCATCCAACTAGCGCTAGAGATTACTAAAAGAGAAAAGTGGCCAATAATCTATACTGTGTCCTGGATGGTGGTTAATGCCCTGTGAGGGTGGCTACAGCAGTGGAAGTTCAATTGGCAGCACAGGGATAAACCCATCTGGGCTGCTGCATTGTGGCAGGACGTCTCTACCCGGGTAGAAAACATCTCTCTAAAGGTATGTGATGTGGTTGCATCTCTCCTTAGGTATCCTGATATTTTGCGGGCCCATCGAGCTATGAATAGCTCACCCTTAAGCTCCCAGTCCAAGTCCACCTGAGCTACTTGAATTTTTCAGCCTTGTCTACATCTTCACTGTTTTGATGTTCTTCAGTGGCACAGGTTTCAGGAATTTGGGCATCTACATGGCGGTTTTACCTCTCCACTGCCAATTGATCTTCTTCCACTGCTGTAGCCACTTCCATAGGGCATTAGCCATGTAGAAGTGGTTGTGTTATACATAAAGGGGATGCAACATACAGATGAGCTTGTGATCAAAGGGAGGACCTCACCATGGAGGCCATCACAAGTCACTCATGAATAGGAAATATGTGCTGCAATCAAGTGAGTTACATGAGTAAATTCTTCCTGGAAAAGAGGGTGGCAGCTAGGTTTTCGATAGGGCTAGGCCTCACAAATTGATTGTGTTGGACCACAGCCACGAATGTGCCAATGCAAGTGCTTCATGGTGGAAGCAAATACTGTCTGGCTAGAAACTTACCCTGTAAAGCACACCACTTCCTGAACCACCATCTTGGGCTTTGAAAGGCAAAGTTTGTGGCAACATGGTACTCTAAAAAGAATTTAATAAATAAATGGACTCATTTCCAAAAGAACCTCATAAACTCCTGGGCCACGAAACGCAGCAGTGAGAGGTTATATCACATCCCCTATCACCCACAAGCCTCTGGAAAGATTGAGAGGGATAACAGACTGCTAAAGACTATGTTGAGAGTATTGGGCAATGGGACATGGAAGTAGTGGGATATAAATTTAGCAGAAACTACTTGGCTGGTTAACAACAGAGGATCTGCTAACCATCTTGTTTCTGCCCAAATAAAACCCGTACATACTGCAGGAGGAGATAAGGTCCCCATAGTACACATAGGGAAGTGGCTGGGGAACTTGATGTGGATTGTTCCATGCATGGGAAAAATCAAACCTATTCATGAGAATGTCTTCACACAAGGACTTGGGTGTACTTGGTGGGCAATGCAGAAGGATGAGGAGAACCAGTGGGTGCCTCCAGGAGATTCAACCTTGGGGGAAAAATAATCTGTGTTGTGAGTTGTATGTTGTAGGAAGTAAAATAGCAGGAACAACCTGAACCTATGAAAAGTGTTTGGCAAGGAACTGGAAGAATTACAGTGGTCACCCCAACCTACCTGGTGCTGGTGTTAAATAATTGAACGTGCTGCTTCTCCTGTCCTGAACACCCATCCTGGGATGCTCTTGAGGCCCAAGTCATAGCCTGTTCTTATAAACATTTGGAGGAGTGGAAGAAGCTCATGGAATGGGAGAATAATATCTATCAGTTAAAGGGACAGGGAACACTAGTTAATGATAATGTACAAATCTGTATGTTGGGTGCAAAGGTGGTTTACATATGTAGTATAAGTTGTAGAGTGTTGGTAAGAATGGATTACAGTAATGAAAATTAAATACAATGGGATGGTGAGAAGATATAGAAATGTATTAAACTATGTGACCTGGCATGGAAGAAGGGGTGGAGATTGTATTGGCTCTTGCTGGGATAGAGTTAACTTTCCCCATAGCAACCCTCATAGCACTGGTCTTTGTACTTGTAGCTGGAAGGGTGCTGATAACATACCAGCATTTTGGCTACTGCTGAGCAGTGCTCCCTCAGCATCAAGGCCATCTCTTCAAACCATGCCCCCTGCAACCTGAAAAAGCCAGTAGGCTGGGGGTGGGAGAGAGCTTGGGAGTGGACATAGCCAGGACAGCTTACTCAAGCTAACCAGAGAGATATTCCAATACCATAGGACATCTGCTCACTAATGAAGTCTAAGGGAAAGGAGGAGCAGAGGGAGAATTCATCATTAAGGTGTTTATCTTCTGGAGTAACTGCTATACGTACTCAGGCCCTACTTCCCAGGCAGTGACTTTGTACCTCTTGCTGATGGGAGAGAATAAATCTTTTTTTTTTTTTTTCTTTGCTTCTGCACACGACTTTTGCTTTTCTTTATTAAAATGTTTTAATTTAATCCCCTGAGTTCTTTTTAATCTTATTTTCTTCCCCCTATCCTGCTGAGGAAGGCAGAGATAGAATGGTTGTGTGGCCACCTGGTAGCCAGACAAAGTCAGTCCACCACAATAGCCATACTGCCCCCATCTTTCCATTGTATGTGGGGGCAGAAGGGCAGAATAACCCATATATGGCCATATTGCCCCACCCCCCCATTGTGTGCAGGAGGGGGCCCATAACATCCCATATAAAACCATACTGCTCCACCTCTCTATCAGTCAATATGAGTGTCCAAGAAATTTCAGATAATGACCTGGAAAAGAATTTGAATTATCCTCATTATTATCTTTCCAGTCTCTTGCCTATTTTGGAGGAAGATGAAGAGGATCTAGATGCTGATGTAGGGGGCTAAAAAGCACAGAAATGATGTATTGTAATAAATGTAGCCTGTATGACCCTCTAGAATATATGCAGAACTGTATTTGTACTTAAAAGGGATCTGGTTTAGACTTTTATGTTTGTTAGAATGGGGGGACCTCTAGAGCACAGCAGAGGCCTCCAGTGGGCCTCAGCAAAGCCTGGATGAGGTTCTGGGGCAGTCTGGATGATAATTAAAGCTCTGCATGGGACTCTGCAGAGCCCAGCAAAGGCCCGTGGGGCTTTCCAGAGGGCAACTCTGCCACGACAGAGCATCACTGCTGTTGGCAGCGATGGGAACCCTCCTGTCAGGGCCGCTTGCTGTGCATGTTCTGGTCATGGAGAGCAGAGAGAAGCTAAAGAGTGAGTGGCTCTGCCCAAGGGACCGTCTGCACTCACATCAGTCACACACCAGGAAAGGATATTTGCAGGGCACCTCACACCGACTGCTGTCCCTGCACTCTCAGCCTGGAAGTGAGCTGAATGAATGGGATGGTCTTGGCCAGGTCTCTCCAGAGTGTTGCTGCACCCCTTTCCCAGCCTGAGCTGTCCCTGCAGGTCTTTTGGCTCAGAGACACCTCTGCTGGCTTCCTGCAAGTGCTGCCCATTAAAGCACTTTGGAGAGCAAAGCCTGATGCCTGCACATGTGACTGCTAATGGAGCATACCTCATGAAACACAGATGAACTGTTAACAGTTTTCATCCTTGCAGTAAATTTAGGGGAAGACATTAAAAAAGTCAATGAGGTGACAGCAGCCCAGGTAAAAGTCACTGGTTGGCTATGTATGTGGATCAGCTGAAAGAGATTTGCCTGGATTGGTGATTTACAGCAGCCAGCTCAGTCAGAAAGCAGGTAACGGTGAACACAATAGCCTCTTGGGTTGAACATTACCCAAAGGTTTGGTGTAGGAGTCTGAACTCATGATGAAATGTAACATATAAGTACTGTACTGTAAGCCCAGATCCACACATGCCAAAGAGTTGGAAGTGAATGTCATTTGCCCTGGCTCACAACTGGACTGTGGGAGACTGTGTTCTGAATATTGTGTGAGAGTGTGTCATAGATCAGAAACCTTCCAATAGAAACTACAATCTCCCTGCTGTGCATACCAAGCTTAATAATTTTCAAATTTAATGTCTCTGAGTGGTGTGGTTCTGTTCTTGAGACTCCCCACCTTTGAATTCCCCTGTGATAGCTATAAACTCCAAATATTGTAGTATTTTTCCAATACTTTATTGATAATGATATTTTGCCAATCCTTTTTCTAAAAATGTCTGGCATTTCATATAATCCTCTGCAGGATTATAATAATAATCTTAATGGAATAATATAGTACCCCAGTACAATTCATGCTGGAGGGATGGGATGCCATCCAGAGG
>NW_010308415.1:0-4316 GCF_000700745.2 Antrostomus carolinensis
TTTTTTTCCTCATGACACTGGGATCTGTGCAGATGAATTAAGGGAGGTTTACCTGATGAAAGGTTGCTGCAAGAAAAAAGCCTGTAGCTGAGCTCTTTGCCAAAGAAATACATATAGACACCTGCCAACATGCAAAATGTGGATTTGTGGGGGAACAAAGAAGGGGAAAGCTAACCATTCCCACTGCACTACTGCAATTCACTTTATTGCTTAACAGCTCTCTTGCAGCTGTATGCTACCTACTCAGCTCAGGGCTGGCCCTACTGTCAATCAAAATTTAATGGGGATTGAAATATTTCATAGTAATTACTTGTATAAAAAGATTATATCCTCACATATGTGTTTTGAGAGTGCATTTAAAAATACTCAATACAGTAGTCTCCCAAACAGTCTTACTCTGAGAAATATGAATACCAGATTTCCTACCAAGACAGAACACTGCAATAACAGGCCCACTGAGCTATTGGTAAACTATGCTAGGGCGTCTGCATGAGTACTAAGTGTTTGACTGAGGATGCAGAAAAGCATCTGCCTTTTTTACTGTGTCCTGGAAGATTTTTCTCTTCAAGCCTGCATGGCTCTTTTCCTGGAGGACAGGAGAGGAGAGAGAAGGTTGAGGAAGTCTGTAAACATGTGGCATCTTTAATTCTGAATTTCCTATTTACTTTAGGTATTTTAACACCTTCTGTAATATTTAAATGTAGGCTCTTTTCCCCTAAAGTTATATACTGTTTTCAATATGGCTCTTAATTTACTCCTTTCATAGATCTTTTCTGTACACATAAAAAGAGAAATACCTTCAAATGTTTGTCTGACTTACTCCATCTAACTTACTAGTTCTCCTGATGTAGCGATGGCATGTTGATTTCCTTTTTGGCCTCAGGGTTATGTAGCTCTTCTCAACTTGCAGTTTTTCCCAATCATTACTATGTAATGCTATACTTTGCAGGTCCATATTGTCTACCAGGCCTGTCCTATGTAATCTGTATTTACCTCTGCTGAAGTTTCATGTTCAGTTTGCTGAACAGCTTGTTCATGCGTTTGTCACTGTATATCTTGAGTCTTCCCTAATCTTTGAAAGGCATTCAACTGCTGGGCAGGCTGGCTGGCTGAACAGGCAAATACACCCTTGTTACCCTGAAAGTCTTCCTTCACCTTCTGATAGCCACTGGCTTTAAAAGACTATTCTTCCTCATTTCACTGCATTTGCTTGGTTTCTGTCCTTGCTTTTGGTGCTTCATCTTCTCCCCTCCATCCCCCTGTGTCTGTAACATCTGCTGCTCCTGTTTCCTGGAAAAAGTATCCATCATTCCCTTTTGACAAATATTTTTCCTTATTCTTTTTCTTTAAAATATAGTGAAGTTTTACCCATTTTCCAGTCAGATAAGCTATCCTTTCGTATAGAAGACAGTGAGTCTTATATCCCCCATTTTCCCTTGTTCAAGACCCCTGTTTGGAGTAAACCATTCTGCAGCAAATTTTATCTTTGACAGTCTGTTTAGACAGAGTTAATGTGCATCACTTGAATTTTCTCAGACAGCAGGGGGTTGCCAGACCACAAAGTAAAATCCTTCCTATACTCTATAATAAATCAAGTTAATTTAACACCTCAAACCTACAGACCCTGAATTTACTGCTCCACTTCTAGAAGAAAAGCTTAACATGAGAGCAGGCTAAATAGCCCCTTATTAGTAGGAAGACCACTGCAAACAGAAACCTAAAAGAGGGGAGGGCTGTTCAACAGGGGAAAAGCCAAGTCCCCTATCTCAACCCTGCCTCATCACTTGCCTTAGACAGCGCTATTCTTTATACTTAAGCTGCAAGTTCTATACAACTTGACCATTTTGGATGTCGTCTTGTTTTTCTTGAAATAGTCTCCAGATTCCTGGATAGTTTTGACAATGAGATTTTTGTTTGCTTATATTTAATTATGAGGTAGAGAAAAACACTTAGTTTTTATGGTTGCAGTTGCTATATAGTGTAGGTATTTTTAATGCAGCTGATTCACTTGTGTGTAGCACCCAAGATTAAATTCCATGGGGAATTGTAGATTTTCAGTCACATACAACATTTTTTATTTAGAATTGATGCTGAAAAGAATTGTCACTTTGTGCTTTTTAATTCTTTGCAGCTAAAATTTACGTAGGTGCAATAATTTAAGAAGTCTGACATAAAGGGGTGAAGTCTCAATGAGGTGAACAGGGAATTACATGAGTAACTCCTATTATTAATAATGGGAGTTGTATTCCTTTTCCCTACGTACTCTGTTGAAAATTGTATCCCTAAAGAAGTTGACAACAAATACACTTTCCCTGTTTAAGTTGCAAAGCACACTAACATCAAGGTCACTTGCTCCGTTTGACGGAAGAAAAAAAGCACTATATAAAATATGGATAGGGTGTCAATCAAAAATGGTTTTACAGTATACACTATGGTAATATGAGTCATATTGCTTTTTTATTTTTAAACACAACTAGATATGGTAGTTTGGCAGCAGTGTTTTTACAAAGACAGCGCCTTCAAACTCTTTCATAGCAAGGCTGGAAATCCTGCCAGGTGAAAAAAAAAAAAATGTTATTGAAAACCTTTCTTCCCTTATAGGCCCATTTTGACAGGAAATCTTTGAGAGGCAGCAGCAATGAAGTGCCCAGAGATTTCATCTGTCTTCTTTTGCTTCAGGAAATGCTGAGCACAGGCTCCCCTATTAGGCAAAATACACGAAGTACCAAATCCCCTTAACAATCATCTTCAGTCTACTCCTAGGTTGACAGCTTTCTGTGTCCTAGTCTGTCAAACAGGGCCTGTTACTGAGACTCATATTACTGGGACCAATGTGAAAGTTTTTGACAGTACTTTGAGGGGGAAAAAACATATTGTCAGTGCTTACAAGTTATCTTGTCCAATTTTGCAGAGACTTAATCGGAATAGAATATATCTTACTAGAAATATATTAATTCACAAGGATTTTTCTTCTGTTCCATAGTGCTGACATAAAGATCCAGTTTGAAGGCATTGGCTTTAATTCTATGTGATTTGGTAAAATTTGGCAAATATTAGTTGCTGCTTTATAATATCCAGTACCATTTTTTGTTTGTTTTTGACAGATGCCAAATTTAAAATTTAAATAATGTTTCAAAAATGAAGATGACAGCTTGCAGTAATTCTGCAGGTGTCCAAGCAGATGTACTTCCAAAAATAATTAGACAAAATATGTACAGATTGCAGGAAATATGAAAAAAAAGTCATAAAATTTTCATGAGTAGACTCTGTATATGTTTGGGCATTTTAGTTACTTTAAAACTGTTAGTTATTAGGAAACTTTCATACACTTAAAGAACAATGAACACACATGAAATATAAGCCAGTTTAAGCCAAAAGAGTCAATCTTACCTTTGAACATGGAGTAGCAGAAAAAAAAAAAAAAAGTTGAAATGTCTTAAACTAGTATAGACATAAGGAGTTTTCTTGAGAAATTTTGTAAACCAGACAAGTAATAAAGAGGGGTGTTTAAAAACATGGATTCTGCCCTCAAACTATGACTTAGCAGTGATTTCACTGACTTTGCTATTTGTGATTTGTACTAGAGGTAGTGAAAACAGAAAGGGAAATGGAGTATGTGTATTCATTTCCAATCAGCTGTATGCATTTCACTGAGTACAGTGCTAAAGATGGGAGGGAAAGCTGTTTTTTTAAAGTTTTTCTTGCTTGAAATAGGGATTGTGTGTGTCTTCACTGCTCCTCAAGAAAATGCATTCCATGAGTAACCTTAGATATTAAACATTCTGCCCCTCTTTCCATCTAATGCTTCACTTCAGAGTCAGCACAACAAAAGCTGAATGCCACAGACACTGTAAAACTGACAAGTGACATAGTAAAGGCAGAAAACAAAAATGCTGAAAATAGCACAAAATAAGACCAGTACCTCCCTAAATTCTGTTTTCTTATCTCATCAGTTAAATGGTTATTAAATAAAATAAACGTGCAGTCCTAGGTATTGGAAATTAGGACTCTAGCTTATCACTTGAATATAACCACCTGTCTTAACCTGTTTTAATTTAAAATCTTATTCTTTCCATTCTGTGTCTGTGTCCCAAATACTCTCAGTTTCTTTTCCCAATACAATGATGCAGCTTAAAATAAAAGATGTTGCTGATATGTCATCATCAAGCAGCCTGTGGCATAATGTATGTAGCTTGTGAAATAGAAGATGTGATCTTGAATATGCTATATCAGAAGGAGGAATTTAACCTGGATTTCCAGTTTGCTGGGCAAGATCTCTAGTCACCAAGCTATCATGTCAAGTAGTAGGCAGACAC